>NC_058082.1:445297114-445593380 GCF_014858855.1 Bufo gargarizans | reverse complement strand
GACACTAAATAACTTTCCAAGCCGACAGCACTAGGAGCGTTAACGAGAGTTTAGCAGGATATAAATTTGAGGCCTAGTATTTAGGCGCTGGGTGACAGGTATGGTTTAGTGACAGAATTAGACTTGGAAATGCACAGTAAGCGGTGTGTGTGAAGTTATTCTGAATGACCCATGTGCACCTTGAATATTATATACCCTTTTAGGGATAGATTTCAAATAGCTCTGATATAGCAGAAACCACTAAATTATGAAATTGCTAAATTGGGAATTGTATTTCAACCCAGAACAAGAAATGTGCTTGAACGGACACTAAATAACTCGCCCAGCTACAGCACTAAGGACAGATTTAGCTGGATATAAATTTGAGGCCTAGTATTTAGGCGCTGGGTGACAGGTATGGGTTTAGTGACAGAATTAGACTTGGAAATGCACAGTAGCGGGTGTGTGAAGTTATTCTGAATGTCCCTATGTGCACCTTCAATATGATCTACCCTTTTAGGGATAGATTTCAAATAGCTCTGATATAGCAGAAACCACTAAATTATGAAATTGCTAAATTGGGAATTGTATTTCAACCCAGAACAAGAAATGTGCTTGAACGGACACTAAATAACTCGCCCAGCTACAGCACTAAGGACAGATTTAGCTGGATATAAATTTGAGGCCTAGTATTTAGGCGCTGGGTGACAGGTATGGGTTAGTGACAGAATTAGACTTGGAAATACACAGTAGCGGGTGTGTGTGAAGTTATTCTGAATGACCCAATGTGCACCTTGAATATTATATACCCTTTTAGGGATAGATTTCAAATAGCTCTGATATAGCAGAAACCACTAAATTATGAAATTGCTAAATTGGGAATTGTATTTCAACCCAGAACAAGAAATGTGCTTGAACGGACACTAAATAACTCGCCCAGCTACAGCACTAAGGACAGATTTAGCTGGATATAAATTTGAGGCCTAGTATTTAGGCGCTGGGTGACAGGTATGGGTTTAGTGACAGAATTAGACTTGGAAATGCACAGTAGCGGGTGTGTGAAGTTATTCTGAATGTCCCTATGTGCACCTTCAATATGATCTACCCTTTTAGGGATAGATTTCAAATAGCTCTGATATAGCAGAAACCACTAAATTATGAAATTGCTAAATTGGGAATTGTATTTCAACCCAGAACAAGAAATGTGCTTGAACGGACACTAAATAACTCGCCCAGCTACAGCACTAACGACAGATTTAGCTGGATATAATTTGAGGCCTAGTATTTAGGCGCTGGGTGACAGGTATGGGTTTAGTGACAGAATTAGACTTGGAAATACACAGTAGCGGGTGTGTGTGAAGTTATTCTGAATGACCCCAATGTGCACCTTGAATATTATATACCCTTTTAGGGATAGATTTCAAATAGCTCTGATATAGCAGAAACCACTAAATTATGAAATTGCTAAATTGGGAATTGTATTTCAACCCAGAACAAGAAATGTGCTTGAACGGACACTAAATAACTCGCCCAGCTACAGCACTAAGGACAGATTTAGCTGGATATAAATTTGAGGCCTAGTATTTAGGCGCTGGGTGACAGGTATGGGTTTAGTGACAGAATTAGACTTGGAAATGCACAGTAGCGGGTGTGTGAAGTTATTCTGAATGTCCCTATGTGCACCTTCAATATGATCTACCCTTTTAGGGATAGATTTCAAATAGCTCTGATATAGCAGAAACCACTAAATTATGAAATTGCTAAATTGGGAATTGTATTTCAACCCAGAACAAGAAATGTGCTTGAACGGACACTAAATAACTCGCCCAGCTACAGCACTAAGGACAGATTTAGCTGGATATAAATTTGAGGCCTAGTATTTAGGCGCTGGGTGACAGGTATGGGTTTAGTGACAGAATTAGACTTGGAAATGCACAGTAGCGGGTGTGTGAAGTTATTCTGAATGTCCCTATGTGCACCTTCAATATGATCTACCCTTTTAGGGATAGATTTCAAATAGCTCTGATATAGCAGAAACCACTAAATTATGAAATTGCTAAATTGGGAATTGTATTTCAACCCAGAACAAGAAATGTGCTTGAACGGACACTAAATAACTCGCCCAGCTACAGCACTAACGACAGATTTAGCTGGATATGAATTTGAGGCCTAGTATTTAGGCGCTGGGTGACAGGTATGGGTTTAGTGACAGAATTAGACTTGGAAATGCACAGTAGCGGGTGTGTGAAGTTATTCTGAATGACCCTATGTGCACCTTGAATATTATATACCCTTTTAGGGATAGATTTCAAATAGCTCTGATACAGCAGAAACCACTAAATTTTTAAATTGCTAAATTGGGAATTGTATTTCAACCCAGAACAAAAAATGTGCTTTGACGGACACTAAATAACTTTCCCAGCCACAACAGGACAGCGGTAACGAGAGATTTAGCGGGATATAAATTTGAGGCCTAGTATTTAGGCGCTGGGTGACCGGTATGGATTTAGTGACAGAATTAGACTGGGATATGGCCAAAAAATAACCACACTATTGCTGGTTAAATGCACTTGGTGATGGGCGCAGCTTGCCCCTGATGTAGTATATGGCCAAAAAATGAACAGACTATTGCTGGTTAAATGCACTTGGTGTCACAGCTTGACCAACCACACTACTGAGGGTTAAATGCACTTGGTGACGGGCGCAGCTTGCCCCTGATGTAGTATATGGCCAAAAAATGAACAGACTATTGCTGGTTAAATGCACTTGGTGACGGGCGCAGCTTGCCCCTGATTTAGTATATGGCCAAAAAATGAACAGACTATTGCTGGTTAAATGCACTTGGTGTGATAGCTTGACCAACCACACTACTGAGGGTTAAATGCACTTGGTGACGGGCGCAGCTTGCCCCTGATGTAGTATATGGCCAAAAAATAAACAGACTATTGCTGGTTAAATGCACTTGGTGTGACAGCTTCACCCTGATGTAGGCTTTAGCCAAAAAACAAACGCACCATTGAGGGTTAAATGCACTTGGTGACAGGCGCAGCTTGCCCCTGATGTAGTATATGGCCAAAAAATAAACAGACTATTGCTGGTTAAATGCACTTGGTGTGACAGCTTCACCCTGATGTAGGCTTTAGCCAAAAAACAACCACACCATTGAGGGTTAAATGCACTTGGTCGCAGCTTGTGCTGGCGCACCACAAGACACAAAATGGCCGCCGATCACCCCAGAAAAATGTGACTGACAAACGGTCTGGGCAGCCTAAAACAGTGAGCAATTGAGGATCAGCAGCTCAATGATCCACAGCTGCAGATCGATCAGTTAATCAAGTCCTTTGGAGGAGTTAATCTGCCTAATCTCGCCCTACTGTCGCAGCCGCAACCTCTCCCTACGCTAATCAGAGCAGAGTGACGGGCGGCGCTATGTGACTCCAGCTTAAATAGAGGCTGGGTCACATGGTGCTCTGGCCAATCACAGCCATGCCAATAGTAGGCATGGCTGTGATGGCCTCTTGGGGCAAGTAGTATGACGCTTGTTGATTGGCTGCTTTGCAGCCTTTCAAAAAGCGCCAAGAAAGCGTCACAAAAGCGCGAAGAAAGCGACGAACACCGAACCCGAACCCGGACTTTTACGAAAATGTCCAGGTTCGGGTCCGTGTCACGGACACCCCAAAATTCGGTACGAACCCGAACTATACAGTTCGAGTTCGCTCATCCCTACTGTATAGCACTGACAAGAAACGTCCAATTAGTTCTCCAGAACAGCATGACCATCTATACTTATACAAATGTAGCCAAGGTTATGCTGCTTACTATAATTATGCTTAATGTATTTCATTTGATAGATGTATGGAGCAAAGTTACAGTAGACAATAATCAATAGTCTACCATATTTTTCATTTTTATAACTGAAGTCAGCTGTTAGCAATGATGAAATACACTTAATATAAAATCACACTGCATGCATAAGAGCAGAAAAAAAACTCAACCTTTCCTATTGTATTTTATATATCCTTCAATGTGAGTTTTGAATCATTGAAAGATTTTCAGCATTTCAAACAAGGTCTTTAGACTGAAAAGCTGTGTGTCTTGTCAGGAGTCTCACATTTTCTGACTGCTTCTATTAAAGGTAATTTGTGATTAAAATGGTTTAAATAAAAGAGAAGCAAGGATTGATGGAAAGGGGTTTATCTGATGTATGGCATGTTTCCAAATGATCTAAGTCATTGGGAGCCATTCGTTTTTGTAGCTCTTGCACTGGGTATCTGTGGAGTATGTTGCTCTGGAGAACACAGCAGGGTCTCCTTTACAACAGACAAAAGTCTGCCTAAAAAATAAAAAAAAGTTAAAAATAAAAATCTGTTATAACTTTTATGGAATGTCTGCAGCTAGCGGTGGATGCAGAGGTCACATGTCTGTTTTAAGAAGAAGCAGGAAGTGAAAAAAACATCAGGGAACCTTGGCAGCATCAGAGTGTTGGGGGATCGGTACGGTGAGCATAACCTCATTTGTTGTTTTATAGCATTCTAAGCTGTTTTCAAAATATTTGCTCATGGCTGGGCAACCCATTAAATACTGACATTCAGTAAGATGGATATCTTAATTGCAAACAGATACTATAGTATATCTCCTTATGGAGGGCACCAAATTGGCATGGAGAAGTCTTATAGGCCAGGCAATGCTTCTCTGGAATTCTGGGAAGAGTGTACGCAAAACCACAAAATCACTATTCAGCCTATAAATCAATGGGACTGTTTTTAACGGCCACGTGTTACTAGTGTTGATCACGGATATTAGAATTTCGAATTTTTATAGCGAATATAGGTACCTTGAAAAAAAAAAACGAATATTGAGCAATTTAGCAAATATAGTGCTATAATCTTCTTTGTCTAATAGTTGTATTTTTTTTGTCTCATCTGAAGTTCAGATTGGAAAAAAATGACAACTATTAAAAAAAAAATTATACCACTATATTAGCTAAATTGCTCTATATTCGATTTTTTTTCGAATATTCGCTATATTGCTATATATTCTTGTTTTAGAATATTCCGAATATTCGAAAAAACGAAGTTAGTGTTCTTTCACACCTGCGTTCTTTTCTTCCGGCATAGAGTTCCGCAGAAAATACCGCAGCATGCTGCGCTTTTTGCTCCGGCCAAAAATCCTGAAGACTTGCCGCAAGGCCGGATCCGGAATTAATGCCCATTGAAAGGCATTGATCCGGATCCGGCCTTAAACTAAACGTCGTTTCGGCGCATTGCCGGATCCGACGTTTAGCTTTTTCTGAATGGTTACCATTAGGGATGAGCGAACTCGAACTGTATAGTTCGGGTTCGTACCGAATTTTGGGGTGTCCGTGACACGGACCCGAACCCGGACATTTTCGTAAAAGTCCGGGTTCGGGTTCGGTGTTCATCGCTTTCTTCGCGCTTTTGTGACGCTTTCTTGGCGCTTTTTGAAAGGCTGCAAAGCAGCCAATCAACAAGCGTCATACTACTTGCCCCAAGAGGCCATCACAGCCATGCCTACTATTGGCATGGCTGTGATTGGCCAGAGCACCATGTGACCCAGCCTCTATTTAAGCTGGAGTCACATAGCGCCGCCCGTCACTCTGCTCTGATTAGCGTAGGGAGAGGTTGCGGCTGCGACAGTAGGGCGAGATTAGGCAGATTAACTCCTCCAAAGGACTTGATTAACTGATCGATCTGCAGCTGTGGATCATTGAGCTGCTGATCCTCAATTGCTCACTGTTTTTAGGCTGCCCAGACCGTTTGTCAGTCACATTTTTCTGGGGTGATCGGCGGCCATTTTGTGTCTTGTGGTGCGCCAGCACAAGCTGCGACCAAGTGCATTTAACCCTCAATGGTGTGGTTGTTTTTTGGCTAAAGCCTACATCAGGGTGAAGCTGTCACACCAAGTGCATTTAACCAGCAATAGTCTGTTTATTTTTTGGCCATATACTACATCAGGGGCAAGCTGCGCCTGTCACCAAGTGCATTTAACCCTCAATGGTGCGTTTGTTTTTTGGCTAAAGCCTACATCAGGGTGAAGCTGTCACACCAAGTGCATTTAACCAGCAATAGTCTGTTTATTTTTTGGCCATATACTACATCAGGGGCAAGCTGCGCCCGTCACCAAGTGCATTTAACCCTCAGTAGTGTGGTTGGTCAAGCTATCACACCAAGTGCATTTAACCAGCAATAGTCTGTTCATTTTTTGGCCATATACTAAATCAGGGGCAAGCTGCGCCCGTCACCAAGTGCATTTAACCAGCAATAGTCTGTTCATTTTTTGGCCATATACTACATCAGGGGCAAGCTGCGCCCGTCACCAAGTGCATTTAACCCTCAGTAGTGTGGTTGGTCAAGCTGTGACACCAAGTGCATTTAACCAGCAATAGTCTGTTCATTTTTTGGCCATATACTACATCAGGGGCAAGCTGCGCCCATCACCAAGTGCATTTAACCAGCAATAGTGTGGTTATTTTTTGGCCATATCCCAGTCTAATTCTGTCACTAAATCCATACCGGTCACCCAGCGCCTAAATACTAGGCCTCAAATTTATATCCCGCTAAATCTCTCGTTACCGCTGTCCTGTTGTGGCTGGGAAAGTTATTTAGTGTCCGTCAAAGCACATTTTTTGTTCTGGGTTGAAATACAATTCCCAATTTAGCAATTTAAAAATTTAGTGGTTTCTGCTGTATCAGAGCTATTTGAAATCTATCCCTAAAAGGGTATATAATATTCAAGGTGCACATAGGGACATTCAGAATAACTTCACACACCCGCTACTGTGCATTTCCAAGTCTAATTCTGTCACTAAACCCATACCTGTCACCCAGCGCCTAAATACTAGGCCTCAAATTCATATCCAGCTAAATCTGTCGTTAGTGCTGTAGCTGGGCGAGTTATTTAGTGTCCGTTCAAGCACATTTCTTGTTCTGGGTTGAAATACAATTCCCAATTTAGCAATTTCATAATTTAGTGGTTTCTGCTATATCAGAGCTATTTGAAATCTATCCCTAAAAGGGTAGATCATATTGAAGGTGCACATAGGGACATTCAGAATAACTTCACACACCCGCTACTGTGCATTTCCAAGTCTAATTCTGTCACTAAACCCATACCTGTCACCCAGCGCCTAAATACTAGGCCTCAAATTTATATCCAGCTAAATCTGTCCTTAGTGCTGTAGCTGGGCGAGTTATTTAGTGTCCGTTCAAGCACATTTCTTGTTCTGGGTTGAAATACAATTCCCAATTTAGCAATTTCATAATTTTGTGGTTTCTGCTATATCAGAGCTATTTGAAATCTATCCCTAAAAGGGTAGATCATATTGAAGGTGCACATAGGGACATTCAGAATAACTTCACACACCCGCTACTGTGCATTTCCAAGTCTAATTCTGTCACTAAACCCATACCTGTCACCCAGCGCCTAAATACTAGGCCTCAAATTTATATCCAGCTAAATCTGTCCTTAGTGCTGTAGCTGGGCGAGTTATTTAGTGTCCGTTCAAGCACATTTCTTGTTCTGGGTTGAAATACAATTCCCAATTTAGCAATTTCATAATTTAGTGGTTTCTGCTATATCAGAGCTATTTGAAATCTATCCCTAAAAGGGTATATAATATTCAAGGTGCACATTGGGTCATTCAGAATAACTTTACACACACCCGCTACTGTGTATTTCCAAGTCTAATTCTGTCACTAAACCCATACCTGTCACCCAGCGCCTAAATACTAGGCCTCAAATTTATATCCAGCTAAATCTGTCCTTAGTGCTGTAGCTGGGCGAGTTATTTAGTGTCCGTTCAAGCACATTTCTTGTTCTGGGTTGAAATACAATTCCCAATTTAGCAATTTCATAATTTAGTGGTTTCTGCTATATCAGAGCTATTTGAAATCTATCCCTAAAAGGGTAGATCATATTGAAGGTGCACATAGGGACATTCAGAATAACTTCACACACCCGCTACTGTGCATTTCCAAGTCTAATTCTGTCACTAAACCCATACCTGTCACCCAGCGCCTAAATACTAGGCCTCAAATTTATATCCAGCTAAATCTGTCCTTAGTGCTGTAGCTGGGCGAGTTATTTAGTGTCCGTTCAAGCACATTTCTTGTTCTGGGTTGAAATACAATTCCCAATTTAGCAATTTCATAATTTTGTGGTTTCTGCTATATCAGAGCTATTTGAAATCTATCCCTAAAAGGGTAGATCATATTGAAGGTGCACATAGGGACATTCAGAATAACTTCACACACCCGCTACTGTGCATTTCCAAGTCTAATTCTGTCACTAAACCCATACCTGTCACCCAGCGCCTAAATACTAGGCCTCAAATTTATATCCAGCTAAATCTGTCCTTAGTGCTGTAGCTGGGCGAGTTATTTAGTGTCCGTTCAAGCACATTTCTTGTTCTGGGTTGAAATACAATTCCCAATTTAGCAATTTCATAATTTAGTGGTTTCTGCTATATCAGAGCTATTTGAAATCTATCCCTAAAAGGGTATATAATATTCAAGGTGCACATTGGGTCATTCAGAATAACTTCACACACACCCGCTACTGTGTATTTCTAAGTCTAATTCTGTCACTAAACCCATACCTGTCACCCAGCGCCTAAATACTAGGCCTCAAATTTATATCCTGCTAAATCTCTCGTTAACGCTGTCCTGTTGTGGCTGGGAAAGTTATTTAGTGTCAGTCAAAGCACATTTTTTGTTCTGGGTTGAAATACAATTCCCAATTTAGCAATTTCATAATTTAGTGGTTTCTGCTATATCAGAGCTATTTGAAATCTATCCCTAAAAGGGTATATAATATTCAAGGTGCACATTGGGTCATTCAGAATAACTTCACACACACCCGCTACTGTGTATTTCTAAGTCTAATTCTGTCACTAAACCCATACCTGTCACCCAGCGCCTAAATACTAGGCCTCAAATTTATATCCTGCTAAATCTCTCGTTAACGCTGTCCTGTTGTGGCTGGGAAAGTTATTTAGTGTCCGTCAAAGCACATTTTTTGTTCTGGGTTGAAATACAATTCCCAATTTAGCAATTTCATAATTTAGTGGTTTCTGCTATATCAGAGCTATTTGAAATCTATCCCTAAAAGGGTATATAATATTCAAGGTGCACATTGGGTCATTCAGAATAACTTCACACACACCCGCTACTGTGTATTTCTAAGTCTAATTCTGTCACTAAACCCATACCTGTCACCCAGCGCCTAAATACTAGGCCTCAAATTTATATCCTGCTAAATCTCTCGTTAACGCTGTCCTGTTGTGGCTGGGAAAGTTATTTAGTGTCCGTCAAAGCACATTTTTTGTTCTGGGTTGAAATACAATTCCCAATTTAGCAATTTCATAATTTAGTGGTTTCTGCTATATCAGAGCTATTTGAAATCTATCCCTAAAAGGGTATATAATATTCAAGGTGCACATTGGGTCATTCAGAATAACTTCACACACACCCGCTACTGTGTATTTCTAAGTCTAATTCTGTCACTAAACCCATACCTGTCACCCAGCGCCTAAATACTAGGCCTCAAATTTATATCCTGCTAAATCTCTCGTTAACGCTGTCCTGTTGTGGCTGGGAAAGTTATTTAGTGTCCGTCAAAGCACATTTTTTGTTCTGGGTTGAAATACAATTCCCAATTTAGCAATTTCATAATTTAGTGGTTTCTGCTATATCAGAGCTATTTGAAATCTATCCCTAAAAGGGTATATAATATTCAAGGTGCACATTGGGTCATTCAGAATAACTTCACACACACACGCTTCTGTGCATTTCCAAGTCTAATTCTGTCACTAAATCCATACCGGTCACCCAGCGCCTAAATACTAGGCCTCAAATTTATATCCCGCTGAATTTGAATACAATACATTGGGCCAAATAATATATTTGTTGTTGTGGTGAACCATAACAATGAGAAAAACATCTAGTAAGGGACGCGGACGTGGACATGGTCGTGGTGGTGTTAGTGGACCCTCTGGTGCTGGGAGAGGACGTGGCCGTTCTGCCACATCCACACGTCCTAGTGTACCAACTACCTCAGGTCCCAGTAGCCGCCAGAATTTACAGCGATATATGGTGGGGCCCAATGCCGTTCTAAGGATGGTAAGGCCTGAGCAGGTACAGGCATTAGTCAATTGGGTGGCCGACAGTGGATCCAGCACGTTCACATTATCTCCCACCCAGTCTTCTGCAGAAAGCGCACAGATGGCGCCTGAAAACCAACCCCATCAGTCTGTCACATCACCCCCATGCATACCAGGGAAACTGTCTCAGCCTCAAGTTATGCAGCAGTCTCTTATGCTGTTTGAAGACTCCGCTGGCAGGGTTTCCCAAGGGCATCCACCTAGCCCTTCCCCAGCGGTGAAAGACATAGAATGCACTGACGCACAACCACTTATGTTTCCTGATGATGAGGACATGGGAATACCACCTCAGCATGTCTCTGATGATGACGAAACACAGGTGCCAACTGCTGCGTCTTTCTGCAGTGTGCAGACTGAACAGGAGGTCAGGGATCAAGACTGGGTGGAAGACGATGCAGGGGACGATGAGGTCCTAGACCCCACATGGAATGAAGGTCGTGCCACTGACTTTCACAGTTCGGAGGAAGAGGCAGTGGTGAGACCGAGCCAACAGCGTAGCAAAAGAGGGAGCAGTGGGCAAAAGCAGAACACCCGCCGCCAAGAGACTCCGCCTGCTACTGACCGCCGCCATCTGGGACCGAGCACCCCAAAGGCAGCTTCAAGGAGTTCCCTGGCATGGCACTTCTTCAAACAATGTGCTGACGACAAGACCCGAGTGGTTTGCACGCTGTGCCATCAGAGCCTGAAGCGAGGCATTAACGTTCTGAACCTGAGCACAACCTGCATGACCAGGCACCTGCATGCAAAGCATGAACTGCAGTGGAGTAAACACCTTAAAACCAAGGAAGTCACTCAGGCTCCCCCTGCTACCTCTTCTGCTGCTGCCGCCTTGGCCTATTCTGCTGCTGCCACCTCGGCCTCTTCCTCCGCCTCTGGAGGAACGTTGGCACCTGCCGCCCAGCAAACAGGGGATGTACCACCAACACCACCACCACCACCTCCGTCACCAAGCGTCTCAACCATGTCACACGCCAGCGTTCAGCTCTCCATCTCACAAACATTTGATAGAAAGCGTAAATTCCCACCTAGCCACCCTCGATCCCTGGCCCTGAATGCCAGCATTTCTAAACTACTGGCCTATGAAATGCTGTCATTTAGGCTGGTGGACACAGACAGCTTCAAACAGCTCATGTCGCTTGCTGTCCCACAGTATGTTGTTCCCAGCCGGCACTACTTCTCCAAGAGAGCCGTGCCTTCCCTGCACAACCAAGTATCCGATAAAATCAAGTGTGCACTGCGCAACGCCATCTGTAGCAAGGTCCACCTAACCACAGATACGTGGACCAGTAAGCACGGCCAGGGACGCTATATCTCCCTAACTGCACACTGGGTAAATGTAGTGGCAGCTGGGCCCCAGGCGGAGAGCTGTTTGGCGCACGTCCTTCCGCCGCCAAGGATCGCAGGGCAACATTCTTTGCCTCCTGTTGCCACCTCCTCCTTCTCGGCTTCCTCCTCCTCTTCTTCCACCTGCTCATCCAGTCAGCCACACACCTTCACCACCAACTTCAGCACAGCCCGGGGTAAACGTCAGCAGGCCATTCTGAAACTCATATGTTTGGGGGACAGGCCCCACACCGCACAGGAGTTGTGGCGGGGTATTGAACAACAGACCGACGAGTGGTTGCTGCCGGTGAGCCTCAAGCCCGGCCTGGTGGTGTGTGATAATGGGCGAAATCTCGTTGCAGCTCTGGGACTAGCCAATTTGACGCACATCCCTTGCCTGGCGCATGTGCTGAATTTGGTGGTGCAGAAGTTCATTCACAACTACCCCGACATGTCAGAGCTGCTGCATAAAGTGCGGGCCGTCTGTTCGCGCTTCCGGCGTTCACATCCTGCTGCTGCTCGCCTGTCTGCGCTACAGCGTAACTTCGGCCTTCCCGCTCACCGCCTCATATGCGACGTGCCCACCAGGTGGAACTCCACCTTGCACATGCTGGACAGACTGTGCGAGCAGCAGCAGGCCATAGTGGAGTTTCAGCTGCAGCACGCACGGGTCAGTCGCACTACAGAACAGCACCACTTCACCACCAATGACTGGGCCTCCATGCGAGACCTGTGTGCCCTGTTGCGCTGTTTCGAGTACTCCACCAACATGGCCAGTGGCGATGACACCGTTATCAGCGTTACAATACCACTTCTATGTCTCCTTGAGAAAACACTTAGGGTGATGATGGAAGAGGAGGTGGCCCAGGAGGAGGAGGAGGAGGAGGAGGAAGAGGGGTCATTTTTAGCACTTTCAGGCCAGTCTCTTCGAAGTGACTCAGAGGGAGGTTTTTGGCAACAGCAGAGGCCAGGTACAAATGTGGCCAGCCAGGGCCCACTACTGGAGGACGAGGAGGACGAGGATGAGGAGGAGGTGGAGGAGGATGAGGATGAAGCATGGTCACAGCGGGGTGGCACCCAACGCAGCTCGGGTCCATCACTGGTGCGTGGCTGGGGGGAAAGGCAGGGCGATGACGATACGCCTCCCACAGAGGACAGCTTGTCCTTACCCCTGGGCAGCCTGGCACACATGAGCGACTACATGCTGCAGTGCCTGCGCAACGACAGCAGAGTTGCCCACATTTTAACCTGTGCGGACTACTGGGTTGCCACCCTGCTGGATCCACGCTACAAAGACAATGTGCCCACCTTACTTCCTGCACTGGAGCGTGATAGGAAGATGCGCGAGTACAAGCGCACGTTGGTAGACGCGCTACTGAGAGCATTCCCAAATGTCACAGGGGAACAAGTGGAAGCCCAAGGCCAAGGCAGAGGAGGAGCAAGAGGTCGCCAAGGCAGCTGTGTCACGGCCAGCTCCTCTGAGGGCAGGGTTAGCATGGCAGAGATGTGGAAAACTTTTGTCAACACGCCACAGCTAACTGCACCACCACCTGATACGCAACGTGTTAGCAGGAGGCAACATTTCACTAACATGGTGGAACAGTACGTGTGCACACCCCTCCACGTACTGACTGATGGTTCGGCCCCATTCAACTTCTGGGTCTCTAAATTGTCCACGTGGCCAGAGCTAGCCTTTTATGCCTTGGAGGTGCTGGCCTGCCCGGCAGCCAGCGTTTTGTCTGAACGTGTATTCAGCACGGCAGGGGGCGTCATTACAGACAAACGCAGCCGCCTGTCTACAGCCAATGTGGACAAGCTGACGTTCATAAAAATGAACCAGGCATGGATCCCACAGGACCTGTCCGTCCCTTGTCCAGATTAGACATTAACTACCTCCCCATAACCATATATTATTGGACTCCAGGGCACTTCCTCATTCAATCCTATTTTTATTTTCATTTTACCATTATATTGCGAGGCTACCCAAAGTTGAATGAACCTCTCCTCTGCCTGTGTGCTAGGCCTAAATATATGCCAATGGACTGTTGCAGTGGTGGCTGACATGAAGCCTGATTCTCTGCTATGACATGCAGACTAATTCTCTGCTGACATGAAGCCAGATTGTCTGTTATGGGACCTCTCTCCTCTGCCTGGGTACTGGGCCTAAATTTATGACAATGGACTGTTGCAGTGGTGGCTGACGTGAAGCCTGATTCTCTGCTATGACATGCAGACTGATTCTCTGCTGACATGAAGCCAGATCGTCTGTTACGGGACCTCTCTGCTCTGCCTGTGTGCTAGGCCTAAATATATGCCAATGGACTGTTGCAGTGGTGGGTGACGTGAAGCCTCATTCTCTGCTATGACATGCAGACTGATTCTCTGCTGACATGAAGCCAGATTGTCTGTTACGGGACCTCTCTGCTCTGCCTGTGTGCTAGGCCTAAATATATGCCAATGGACTGTTGCAGTGGTGGGTGACGTGAAGCCTCATTCTCTGCTATGACATGCAGACTGATTCTCTGCTGTCATGAAGCCAGATTGTCTGTTACGGGACCTCTCTGCTCTGCCTGTGTGCTAGGCCTAAATATATGCCAATGGACTGTTGCAGTGGTGGGTGACGTGAAGCCTCATTCTCTGCTATGACATGCAGACTGATTCTCTGCTGACATGAAGCCAGATTGTCTGTTACGGGACCTCTCTCCTCTGCCTGTGTGCTAGGCCTAAATATATGCCAATGGACTGTTGCAGTGGTGGCTGACGTGAAGCCTCATTCTCTGCTATGACATGCAGACTGATTCTCTGCTGACATGAAGCCAGATCGTCTGTTACGGGACCTCTCTGCTCTGCCTGTGTGCTAGGCCTAAATATATGCCAATGGACTGTTGCAGTGGTGGGTGACGTGAAGCCTCATTCTCTGCTATGACATGCAGACTGATTCTCTGCTGTCATGAAGCCAGATTGTCTGTTACGGGACCTCTCTGCTCTGCCTGTGTGCTAGGCCTAAATATATGCCAATGGACTGTTGCAGTGGTGGGTGACGTGAAGCCTCATTCTCTGCTATGACATGCAGACTGATTCTCTGCTGACATGAAGCCAGATCCTCTGTTACGGGACCTCTCTCCTCTGCCTGTGTGTGTGCTGGGCCTAAATATATGCCAATGGACTGTTGCAGTGGTGGCTGACGTGAAGCCTCATTCTCTGCTATGACATGCAGACTGATTCTCTGCTGACATGAAGCCAGATTCTCTGTTACGGGACCTCTCTCCTCTGCCTGTGTGTGTGCTGGGCCTAAATATATGCCAATGGACTGTTGCAGTGGTGGCTGACGTGAAGCCTCATTCTCTGCTATGACATGCAGACTGATTCTCTGCTGACATGAAGCCAGATTCTCTGTTACGGGACCTCTCTCCTCTGCCTGTGTGTGTGCTGGGCCTAAATATATGCCAATGGACTGTTGCAGTGGTGGCTGACGTGAAGCCTCATTCTCTGCTATGACATGCAGACTAATTCTCTGCTGACATGAAGACAGATTCTCTGTTACGGGACCTCCCTCCTCTGCCTGGGTGCTGGGCCTAAATATATGCCAATGGACTGTTGCAGTGGTGGCTGACGTGAAGCCTCATTCTCTGCTATGACATGCAGACTAATTCTCTGCTGACATGAAGACAGATTCTCTGTTACGGGACCTCTCTCCTCTGCCTGTGTGTGTGCTGGGCCTAAATATATGCCAATGGACTGTTGCAGTGGTGGCTGACGTGAAGCCTCATTCTCTGCTATGACATGCAGACTGATTCTCTGCTGACATGAAGCCAGATTCTCTGTTACGGGACCTCTCTCCTCTGCCTGTGTGTGTGCTGGGCCTAAATATATGCCAATGGACTGTTGCAGTTGTGGCTGACGTGAAGCCTCATTCTCTGCTATGACATGCAGACTAATTCTCTGCTGACATGAAGACAGATTCTCTGTTACGGGACCTCCCTCCTCTGCCTGGGTGCTGGGCCTAAATATATGCCAATGGACTGTTGCAGTGGTGGCTGACGTGAAGCCTCATTCTCTGCTATGACATGCAGACTGATTCTCTGCTGACATGAAGACAGATTCTCTGTTACGGGACCTCTCTCCTCTGCCTGTGTGTGTGCTGGGCCTAAATATATGCCAATGGGCTGTTGCAGTGGTGGCTGACGTGAAGCCTCATTCTCTGCTATGACATGCAGACTGATTCTCTGCTGACATGAAGCCAGATTCTCTGTTACGGGACCTCTCTCCTCTGCCTGTGTGTGTGCTGGGCCTAAATATATGCCAATGGACTGTTGCAGTGGTGGCTGACGTGAAGCCTCATTCTCTGCTATGACATGCAGACTAATTCTCTGCTGACATGAAGACAGATTCTCTGTTACGGGACCTCCCTCCTCTGCCTGGGTGCTGGGCCTAAATATATGCCAATGGACTGTTGCAGTGGTGGCTGACGTGAAGCCTCATTCTCTGCTATGACATGCAGACTAATTCTCTGCTGACATGAAGACAGATTCTCTGTTACGGGACCTCTCTCCTCTGCCTGGGTGCCGGGGCCTAAATATCTGAGAATGGACTGTTCCAGTGGTGGGTGACGGGAAGCCAGATTCTCTGCTATGGAACCTCTCTCCAATTGATTTTGGTTAATTTTTATTTATTTAATTTTTATTTTAATTCATTTCCCTATCCACATTTGTTTGCAGGGGATTTACCTACATGTTGCTGCCTTTTGCAGCCCTCTAGCTCTTTCCTGGGCTGTTTTACAGCCTTTTTAGTGCCGAAAAGTTCGGGTCCCCATTGACTTCAATGGGGTTCGGGTTCGGGACGAAGTTCGGATCGGGTTCGGATCCCGAACCCGAACATTTCCGGGATGTTCGGCCGAACTTCTCGAACCCGAACATCCAGGTGTTCGCTCAACTCTAGTTACCATGGCTGCCGGGACGCTAAAGTCCTGGCAGCTATGGTAAAGTGTAGTGGGGAGCGGGGGAGCAGCATACTTACCGTCCGTGCGGCTCCCGGGGCGCTCCAGAGTGACGTCAGGGTGCCCCAAGCGCATGGATCACGTGATCGCATGGCACGTCATCCATGCGCATGGGGCGCTCTGACGTCATTCTGGAGTGCCCCGGGAGCCGCACGGACTGTAAGTATGCCGCTCCCCTGCTCCCCGCTCCTACTATGACAACCAGGACTTTAATAGCGTCCTGGCTGCCATAGAAACACTGAAAGCATTTTGAAGACGAATCTGTCTTCAAATGCTTTCAGTACACTTGCGTTTTTCCGGCAAGTGGAGTACACGCCGGATCCGGACAACGCAAGTGTGAAAGAGGCGAATATAGAGCAATTTTGCTATTATAGTGCTATAATCTTCTTTGTCTAATAGTTGTAAGTTGAAAAATTTGCATTACGAAAATTCGCATATTTACACGATCATTACCTTGCCGATTTTTGTAAAATTGTAGAATATAACGAATATTCGAATTTGCTAATATTTGACGAATATTCTAAAAAATATTCACAAAATATCGCAAATTCGAATATGACCCCTGCCGCTCATTACTACTTGTTACTACGCTAGTGGAATATAGCTATCTTTTTGTGGAACGGACATACGGATGTGGAAATCACATATGTCCATTCTGCAACATATGTCCTATCCTTGGCCACAATATGTGGACAACGGACCCATTAAAGTCAAAGGGTCTGCAAAAAAAACGGATGCAACACAGACATTGCACAAACATCATCCGTATTGTTTGGATCTGCGTACATACATGAGGCCTAATACAGTACTAGCTTTTTTTTAAATCTCGTCTACATGGTTACAGAAATTTTATTCAGGGAAATTGACCAGTAGTGTGGATTTTGAAACCTGCAGCATGTCCATTCGTTGTGCAAAGTTTCATTGCAGATTTCATTATTTGCAATGCAAAGGGGTAAATTTGGATCAAATCTGCAACAAAATCTGCAACAAAATCTGCATATAACAAATGTTGATTTCTGCATGGATTTGGCATTGAACACAGCAAAACTGCACCAAAACTGTGAAAAATACTCATGATATACATTCATGTGTGCAGGTGAGTATCATAATACAGTACTTCATATGGGTATAAGAAACTGTTTAATTATGCAACATTTTACATATTTTAAATTGAATCACTTTTAAATACTAGTATTAGTAATGGACAAACATTGGCCGGGACGGTTCACGAACGCGAATGCGCGTTCGTGCTTAAATGTTCGTGAACCGTGTGTTCGCAGCGGGCCCCATAGACTTGAATGGCAGGCGAACCTGAGAAACCTTCATGTCATATTTGCAGCCACCATATAATTACTAGAAGTGCACAAATAGTCCCACAACATGGACAGTGACATACCAGATGTATTATTCGAATTTGCGATCTCCATTCATTATTTTTTTTCAAAGCAAAATATCAGCAATTTAAATTTTGCATATGCGCATGCACAAAATAGGCGCAGCCTACTACAGCAACTGGTTTCCACCAGACTGAAGTTGTATGCGATTAGAAAAGATGGTTGGCAACAATTTTCGCAACGTTGAGGAAGAACTTCTCACTGTAAGTAATTTGCCATTAATGCAGTGTGTTTGATAAAATTTCACATGCATGTTAAAACAATCGCTGTATATGGAGATTGAGTGTTTAAAAAAAGTGCCATTGTGAAAAGACTGAATGCAAAATGGCGGCCAGATCAGGTTTATTTATAAGGTAGGGGGTATTTCCATGTGCTGAAACATCTCAATTGGCTGTCCTGCACCACCTGATGGATGTGTCATGGGTCAAAGTTCTTCACAATGTAAAAGAATATGACGGGCGCGAATATCGCCATATGTTCGCATGTTCGGAGAATTGCGCACACGCAAAGTTTGCCACAAAACGACCGCCGGGCGAACCGCAAGGCCATCTCTAACTAGCATTACTTTAGGAAGATTGAAGAGACTATTTTTTTTTTTTGGTCATAATTGTGAATTTTCAATCGTTTTATTATTAACTTATTATTGTTTTTGTATTATCATTTTATAGCTATATAAGTATAAAAAAAATGCTATATTTACTGTTGGAAATGTTGAAATAACTATATGCACTTTTGGATTTTGAGAAACATCTTTTTGTTAAAAATAAATAAATAAAATATACATATACTGTATATATACATTGTTTTTTTACGCTTTACATTGACTGTATGACCCTATAATTCCCAGAGCTGACTTAGCATACATACAATCAAGAAAGGTGTAAACTGACAAGTGAAATCCCCAGCAGGGTTTGTGTTTTCTTTCGATATGACGTTTCTGCTTGAGTGTTTTCCAGGCTTCTGCTTCCAGCTTGGCAAAGCAACAGTTTTAGACATCCATAAAATTGACTGTAGCTTAGGATGCATGTTTAATTAATATGACCTAATTCAATGTGCTTAATAATACTCTTAGCATAAGAGAGCTTTTATATATCTTTAGAACTGCTCATTTGAGTGTAAATAGGAAAGAATTGCAGTGACCTTCATAATGTGATTTATATATCCAAGGCCACATTATCGGAGATGTTATATGTATTGTTTAAATGCATTAACTATAATTATAATGTTAATAGGTTATATTAACTGAAAAGTATTTTTTTTATAATGATAAAGAAATGTCCACCTTGACAGCTTATAGTTTTGTAGAACATTAGGTAGCTGTGTGGTTTAATTGTGTATTTTCAGCTTTTATTTGCATGTTATTTACAGGTCCAACATTCTTTGCTAAACATTTTTGTGCTTTTGAATCTGTTCGTTACTACTTGTGAGGTTTATACGCTTTTTACGTGTTCAATTTTTCACATTTTCAAATGAAATTATTCGATGAGCAAAATAATAGAAGCAAAAAAGAAGAAAACTCAAGGCATCACTACCCCAGAGGCAGTAAAATAAAGGAATAGTAACAATAATCCAAACCCCTGGAGTTTCAACATACTAACCTAAATTTTATTTTTTAAACAAGTGTGAAAAGTGGTGAAGATCACAAGATGCCGCAAAAATATCGCATTTGCATGGAAATTTCCTAGTTGCCATGACCTGTGACTTTTTTTCTGCCACAAAACTGACATATCTGATTTTCTTAATGATCCCCTTTATTTATGAGATCAAGTACACTTTAAATGTGGCAAAAACACTCGGTACGCCAAGAATACTGCAAAGTTCATTTGTTGCCTACTTTACATCTGCTGTAGGTACAGAAATTGACATAACTCATAGAAATCCAAGTCAGTGATGGCAAGTCCATAAATAATTCAATCCATCATGGACATAGTTCACGGAGGTAGGATAAAACGCAGGTTGTGCTATTGTGCTTTTTGATAGCATTCCCCTTTATCATCTTCATGCCCGAAGTACCGAGTTTTTTTGCTATTTGTTTGATAAAGCTGATTGCTTCTTTTGGACACCACAGTCAGTGTATTAAGACTTTTTGTGCATTGTTTATATTGTACACACTGTAAATGTATAAATTACAAGTTTTACTTTGATGCCTGCAGAATGGACTGCATGTATAATGTGTCAGGCTCCCTTTTTGCCTGCATATTGCGGCAGATTTATAACAAATTTTCTCATGTAACCAAAACAGTGACTACTTAAAAAAAAAAAAAATTGCATATTTTGTCGCCATTAAGCATTTCAAGTACTCTGGTTTACTCCCACACTTCAAAGACATACTGATAACAAACTTAGATTGTGAGCCCCATTGGGGACTGCTTGATGCTAATGTCTGAAAAGCACTGCAGCATATAGTAGCGCTATATAAGTGCATAAAATAAATACATCAATATACACCCACTGGATTTCTTCAGTGAGGACCAGTAGTCCTCTGAGCAGCTTTAAGCAGATGTTGCATCTTAGAGCAATAGGTCAATACAGTACTGTAGGATACTTTTCCATGTGGCACTTGCGCAGATCATGTGCTGTTGTTTATTTTTTGAAAGGTAACAGGGTTACAAATTTTTTAAGGAAATGTTAAATATTATACATAGAAGTTGTCAGGTTTCATGATGTGTTCATGATTTTGATTACATATTCTCAGGGCAGGACAACCACTTTAACCCCTTCAAGTACCGAGCCATTTTTCACCTTCAATCCCAGGCCAATTTTTGCTAATCTGACATGCGTCACTTCATGTGGTAATAACTTTGGAATGCTTTTATTTATCCATGCCATTATAAGATTGTTTTCTCATGACACATTGCAGTTCATGACAGTCATAAATTTGAGTCAATATATTTCATTTTAATTTATGAAAAAATTCCAAAGTTACCAAAAATGTAGAAAAAATTGCAATTTTCAAAATTCAATTTCTCTGATTTTATAACAGAAAGTGATACATTATAAAATATTTGTAGAAATAAACGGGTTGTAGTCCAGCTTCTAAAATTTGTGCTTTATTTCATGCGGTAAAAACTTCCAAACACAAGACTGGTATGCGGTCTACACGTTTCGGACCTCTCAATCACGGTCCTTACTCATGACAATACTACCATAAACTCCAGAACCTTATGAGTCCCCGCTCTGCCAATCCATTAGGAGTACGGAGTCACATGACTCAGAAGGATCAGGAGAAAACCTGGGATGAAACACCTCATGTGCCAAAAAATACAAAACACTATGATCTTATCCCATTATAAAAACAGTAAACTATAAAGACAAGAAGCATATATCTCACATCTTTCCCTTAAACATATCAATGATATTGCCAAAATAGATCATACTTTTTATTAAGTCCTGGGGGAAACAAGTACCTAGCTCAAACATCCAGTAAGCTTCTCGACTGAGAAGCTTACGTCTATGATCACCCCCTCTGACAGGTAGAGACACCTTTTTGATTCCCTGTACAGAGAACGAAGAGGTGTTCCCTTGGCGCACTACGGCAAATTGCAAGCTTGCCGCAGAAACATACAGGTTAGATAATGCGGAACATCAGATAGATGTTTCCGAACTCTGGTTTTAATGAGCAGCTTACATACTGCAGAAAACAGATCGTGCAGGTAATTAAATACACTGCATGATCTGTATTGCAATTCAGATATTTCTTAATATTATAATCTCTGCCATTTGCAAAATAATGGAAAGTTTTGTTTTACTGACTGCCATATGATTACAAAAGATACACTTTGTATGGCCACACTTATAGCTGCCTTTACATGTAAGCCATGTGGGTTTAACTTTTGGATGGAATAAACTAGGACTAATTATTTGACCCAAAGTAGGCGCTCTACAAGTCATACATCGAATACCAGCGTTCACTGTTTCACTCCACTCTCTGTCAAAATCAAGTACCAACAGATTTTACTATTTCACAAATTTATTGATATTCTTCACTGTATCCTGATGCCTGCTTTTAGGCCTGACCGCTATAGCTTTCTTGTTTTTTAAACAAAACTTATTAGGAAATACTAGGGAATTCCTATCTAGGGAGCGAGCCCATTTCTTAGCTCCCTGTACATATTGTGCAGCATAAAATCTCTGATGCAATCTGCTGCTAATTTGTTCTTTTTCCTGCAAGGAACCTTCCATACTGGAGTAGTTGTTTCTGGCTCTCACTAATTCCCCTTTGGGTATATTGTAAATGACATGTGACGGATGGCATGAAGTTGACAACAATATGGTATTCCCTGCTGTTTCTTTCCTGTACGTAGAGGTACATACTTTCAAAGCTAGCGTATTTCCCTCTAACCTTAAATCCAGAAAAAAGAAAGACCGCGTATCATGATGTAAGCAGAAGGAGATTGAATCTAGACGACTATTGATGTAAGTATAAAAATGAGGTATCTGTTCTATGTCTCCTTTCCAAACAAACAACAAGTCGTCTAAATAACGCACATAACATTTAATGTCCTGAAAAAATGTATTGGAGTCAGTGAGCAAAAAATGTTTCTCCCACCACACCATAAAAATATTGGCTATGGACGGAGAAAATTTAGCACCAATCGACACTCCAGATAGCTGTAGAAAAAATTGCCTGACAGATAAACTCCTGGAGAGCCGATGAGTATTCACTGTAATTCAATAGAAACATTTGTAGAGCTTTTAATGCCTGATCATGAGGTATATTAGTGTACAAGGACACAACATCTACAGTTAACCATGTATAATTGCTAGTGTTGAGTGAGCATGCTCGGCCGAATACCTGTCACGGCTGTAAGTGAGCAACAAGAGCCTACACAGTGAATAGCAACTGACCGGACCCAAACTAGGGAGGATAAAGGGAGACCCCTGCCAGACCCTAAAAGCTCTCCCTAAGCTGCTATGCGCATGTCCGGATCCAAATGGTGGATCGAGACATGCCCGCGTACCTGAGGCTGAAGACCGCTGAAACCCCTACAATAGTGGAAGGGGCAGCCGCAGTGAAAACAGATCCAAAGTCAGCAGACGATATCCGAAGTACTTGCATTAGCAGAACACAGATCCAGTAAAGAGAAGTTACACAGGTGAAGACACTCAAGCGAGAGATACAGCTCAAAATTAAGAGTATAATCCGCACCTCTACAAAGGAGGAGGGGTGATTTAAAGGCTGCAAAATCAAACACAGGAGGGACAGCTGGGAGGAAGGAAACTGAAAGTAAAGACCTCATCACAGAGGCGGAGAAACAGGGAAGAGAACTCCTCCAAGCACTAGTAGTGACATCATCACAGGGGTGTGGAAACAGAGCTGTGAGAACGTCTCAAAGCTCTGGTAGTGACAGTACCCCCCCCCTCTACGGGTGGACTCCGGACACCCAGGACCCACCTTCTCAGGATGAGCCCTATGAAATGCCCCGATGAGGCGAGTGGCTTTAATGTCCGACACCGGAACCCACATCCTCTCTTCAGGACCATAACCCCTCCAATGAACGAGGTACTGAAGAGAACTGTGGACAATGCGAGAGTCCACAATTCTGGAAACCTCAAACTCCAGATTGCCATCAACCAAAATTGGAGGAGGAGGCAAAGAGGAGGGTACCGTGGGCTGGACATATGGTTTTAAAAGAGCCCTGTGAAATACATTATGTATCTTCAAAACCCGTGGAAGATCAAGATGGAAGGCAACAGGATTGACGACTGACAAGATTTTATAAGGCCCAATAAACTTGGGACCCAATTTCCAGGAGGGAACCTTCAGTTTAATATTTCTTGTAGACAACCACATCAGATCACCCACATTCAGGTCCGGACCAGGCATACGTCTCTTATCAGCCACACGCTTATATTTCTCACTCATCTTTCTAAGATTACTCTGAATCTTTTGCCAAATGGTAGAGAATGTCCCAAACTGCGGATGGAACCCATATGCACCAAAGAATGGTGACTTAGCAGAAGATTCCTGACGACGGTTGTTCAGAGCAAACTCAGCAAGAGGGAGAAATGAACACCAATCCTCCTGTGTCTCTGCCACAAAAAAGCGCAAATATGTCTCCAGATTCTGGTTGACGCGCTCAGTCTGACCATTCGACTGCGGGTGAAAAGCAGAAGAGAAGGACAGCCGAACCCCCAGACGAGAACAGAAAGCCTTCCAGAATCTGGACACAAACTGCGTGCCTCTATCGGAAACAATATCTGAGGGAATGCCATGCAATTTAACAATATGGTCAACAAAAGCTTGCGCCAACGTTTTAGCACTGGGTAAACCAGGGAAGGGTACGAAATGAGCCATCTTGCTAAAACGGTCCACCACCACCAGGATCACCGACTTCCCTGAGGAACGAGGAAGATCCGTGATAAAGTCCATGGAGAGGTGTGTCCAAGGACGGGAAGGTATGGGTAACGGGAGAAGGGGACCTGAAGGCCGTGAACGAGGGACCTTAGCGCGAGCGCACGTCTCACAAGCAGCCACAAAACCCTCCACCGACTTACGAAGAGCCGGTCACCAAAATCTCAGAGCAATGAGATCTACCGTGGCTCTACTCCCGGGGTGACCAGCAAGAACGGTATCATGATGTTCCTTGAAGAGTTTGTGACGTAACTCAGGAGGCACAAACAACTTCCCAGGAGGACAACGGGCAGGTACCTCAGTCTGGGCAGCCTGGACCTCGGCCTCCAAATCAGAATACAGGGCAGAAACAACCACCCCCTCCGCCAAAATGGGACCCGGGTCCTCAGAGTTTCCTCCTCCCAGAAAACAGCGAGAGAGAGCATCAACCTTCACATTTTTGATCCCAGGGTGGAATGTAACAACAAAATTGAATCTCGGATTCATACGCCTGGCCGACTCCAAGTACGCCAGATTCTTATGGTCGGTAAAAACGGTGATAGGGTGCCTGGCTCCCTCCAACCAATGGCGCCACTCCTCGAGAGCCAACTTGATGGCCAACAACTCCCTATCTCCCACATCATAGTTTCTCTCTGCCGGGGAGAGCTTTTTAGAGAAAAAGGCACAGGGTCGCCACTTGGCAGGAGAAGGGCCCTGGGACAAAACCGCAC
Source organism: Bufo gargarizans (assembly GCF_014858855.1). Classification (NCBI taxonomy): domain Eukaryota; kingdom Metazoa; phylum Chordata; class Amphibia; order Anura; family Bufonidae; genus Bufo; species Bufo gargarizans. The sequence goes on along the minus strand of NC_058082.1, from coordinate 445,568,443 downwards.
CCACACCCACCTCGGAAGCATCCACCTCGACAATAAAAGGTAAGGAAACATCGGGATGCACCAAGACGGGAGCAGACGCAAAACTCTTTTTAATCTTAGAAAAAGCTGCAAGCGCCTCCTCCGACCAAGAGGAAGAATCCGCCCCCTTTTTTGTCATGTCAGTGAGGGGTTTGACAACAGAGGAATAATTCAAAATGAACTTTCTGTAATAGTTCGCAAAACCCAGAAAGCGCATCAATGCCTTCTGATTCTCAGGAAGCTCCCACTCCAGCACAGCACGGACCTTCTCCGGATCCATGCGAAAACCAGAAGCAGAGAGGAAAAAACCCAGAAATTGAATCTCCGATACCATAAAAACACATTTCTCCAGCTTGGCGTACAATTTATTCTCCCGCAGAATCCGCAGAACCTGAAAAAGATGATCCTGATGGGTCTGAACATCAGGGGAAAAAATCAAAATATCATCAAGATGCACCAATACAAATTTCCCCATTAAATGGTAGAAAATACTGTTAACAAAATGCTGAAAGACGGCCGGAGCATTCATCAGGCCGAAAAACATAACGAGATTCTCAAAATGCCCGTTAGGGGTATTAAAGGCCGTTTTACATTCATCCCCCTCTCTGACCCTGACCAGGTTGTACGCGCCTCTCAAATCCAATTTGGAAAAAACCTTGGCCCCAACAATTTGGTTGCAGAGGTCCGGGAGCAGAGGAAGAGGATAGGGATCGCGAATCGTGATACGGTTCAGCTCCCTAAAATCTAGGCAAGGTCTCAGAGAGCCATTTTTCTTTTTAACAAAAAAAAAAAAACAGCGGCAACAGGAGATTTTGAGGGACGAATATGCCCCTTATCGAGACTCTCAGAAATATAAGTTCGCATTGCGATTCTTTCCGGTTGTGAGAGGTTCTAGAGGCGTGCTTTTGGCCGTTTGGCACCGGAAATGAGGTTAATGGGACAGTCAAACTCCCGGTGAGGAGGTAGCTCCTGAACGCTGCTCTCGGAAAACACGTCTGAGAAATCAGAGAGAAATGATGGCACCGTTTTAGTAGACACCTCTGCAAAAATTGCTGTGAGACAATTCTCTCTACAAAACTCACTCCACTCATTTATTTGCCTTCCTTGCCAATCAATAGTGGGGTTATGTCTAATAAGCCAGGGTAACCCCAAAACTAGAGGAGAAGGCAATCCGTTAAGGACAAAACAAGATATATCCTCCACATGAGTATCACCTATCGCTAACCGGATATTGTGAACAATGCCCTTCAGGGATCTCTGTGAGAGTGGAGCAGAGTCAATAGCAAAAACAGGTATATCCTTTTCTAATGTGCAAACCTGAAAACCATGCATGGCTACAAATTGAGTATCAATAAGATTGACGGCCGCTCCACTATCGACAAAAATTTCACAAGAAATGACTTTGCTCCCTAGCGCCACCCTGGCAGAAAGGAGAAAACGGGAACTGCAGGTCAGAGGAAAAGCATCAATTCCTACATCAACTTTGCCCAAAGTAGCAGATGAAGCAGAGTTTGATGATTTACCTTTTGAGGTCTTTCTCTTATTATAACTCTTAGTACAGTTCAAGAATCTCCTAGACGGACAAACATTAGCCAAATGACCTATGCCCCCACAACAAAAACACACCATTCTCTGATGACTAAATCCTCCTTTATCCAGGGCAAGTCGACCTAGCTGCATGGGCTCCTCCACAGAGGGAACCGAGAGAGGATGAGGCCCCTGCACACTGAATGAGTCCGCACCACTGCCGCTAGACTGAAAATGACTGGACAGAGAGGTCTCATTTCTTTCTCTTAGATGCCTGTCAAGGCGTACCGCCAATGACATGGCAGACTCTAAGGATGTTGGTCTCTCATGGAAAGAAAACGCATCCTTCAATCTCTCCGAGAGACCATGAGAGAACTGACTCCAGAGTGCAGCATCATTCCAACCTGTATCAGCTGCCCATCTCCGAAATTCAGAACAATAAAGCTCCGCAGACAGTTTGTCCTGGAATAAAAAATGTAAGTTAGATTCAGCCAGGGCAACACGATCCGGGTCATCATATATCTGCCCCAGGGCCCAAAAAAATCTTTCTACAGATCGAAGGGAGGGATCCACCGATGGCAACGAAAAAGCCCAAGTCTGAGCATTACCCCTGAGCAGGGAGATGACAATCCTCACCCTCTGTTCCTCATTACCAGAGGAATGGGGACACAAGCAAAAATGGAGTTTGCATGCCTCTCTGAAACAAACAAAATTCTCACTGTCCCCGGAGAACGTCTCCGGAAGTGAGACCTTTGGCTCGCAACAGACTCCATGGGCCGGAGCAGAGCCCAATGCTTGAAGCTGTGTCATAGACTGATGGAGATCCGCTACCTCCAAAGAAATACCCTGCATGCGGTCAACCAGGCCAGAAAGCGGATCCATGTAAAAAAAGGACGGTTTGGCGGATTATAATGTCACGGCTGTAAGTGAGCAACAAGAGCCTACACAGTGAATAGCAACTGACCTGACCCAAACTAGGGAGGATAAAGGGTGACCCCTGCCAGACCCTAAAAGCTCTCCCTAAGCTGCTATGCCCATGTCCGGATCCAAATGGTGGATCGAGACATGCCCGCGTACCTGAGGCTGAAGACCGCTGAAACCCCTACAATAGTGGAAGGGGCACGGCCACCGGTGCCCTGCTCAGTATATGGACGGAACCGGGGTCGCCTCGGATCCAGTCAGCAAGTGACACAGAAACACACAATGTCTGAACACTTAACTGCGGTTCTGCAGCCGCAGTGAAAACAGATCCAAAGTCAGCAGACGATATCCGAAGTACTTGCATCAGCAGAACACAGATCCAGTAAAGAGAAGTCACACAGGTGAAGTCACTCAAGCGAGAGATACAGCTCAAAATGAAGAGTATAATCCGCACCTCTACAAAGGAGGAGGGGTGATTTAAAGGCAGCGAAATCAAACACAGGAGGGACAGCTGGGAGGAAGGAAACCGAAAGTAAAGACCTCATCACAGAGGCGGAGAAACAGGGAAGAGAACTCCTCCAAGCTCTAGTAGTGACAGTAGTTCATCACAGGGGTGTGGAAACAGAGCTGTGAGAACGTCTCAAAGCTCCGGTAGTGACAATACCAGTTCAGCTCGAGCATCGCTATGCTTGGCACGTGGCCAAGTACCGCATGATCTCGAGCGCAATGCTTGAGTCTCCTCCCCGCACGTTTCGCGTCTGCTAAGCAGCCACTAAACGTGCAGGTAAGTAGTGCCATCACTGTAATGCCAGTAGCCATGTTGGCTACTGGCATTACAGTGATTGGCTGGCCAGAACGCATCATCGGGTGCTATATAGCACCCGATGACGCGGGTTCGGCTCATTCTAAGTCAGGGAGAGCGGAGCATAGGAAGGGACAGATAGGAGTGTAATTGAATTACTACATTCTACAAAAAACGTTTCATAGACCCAAAAGTCCTTGTAAGGACTATTGTGTGTGACAGCAGCAATATATGTTTGTACTAAAACCTACGCTAAATTGGTAAGTGTTAGGGAGAGACAATTTTTATAATTTTTTTTTTTTCAGAGACCCAAAAGTTTGTTTAAGGACTATTGTGTGTGACAGCAGCAATATAAATTTTTAGCGCATCCTGCGCTAAATACCGTGTAATAGGCCGCTTCGGTCAGTTAAATTATTCACGCCACATCTCCTGTGTAAATTGTGCGCACCTCTAAAATATCAGTAACATCCAGGGCAGTTTTTCCGTAGACTGTGTCTGCTGCGGACACTTAATTTATCCGCGTCACATCTCCTGTTTAAAGTGTGTGCATCCCTAAAATATCAGTGACATCCAGTACACTTTTTCCGTAGACACTGCGATCTGTGACTCTATCTGTGGTACCTGTCCTGCATAATGTTTCCTCATCACAAATACCTGTAAATTTAATGTAATTTTTTTTTGCACATACACATTACCAAATCCTACGCTACTGTATGTGTGACATACTTTCAAGCATATATCACATTTAAAATGAAGAAGGCGAGCAGTAAGGGACAGGGAGTGGCCGTGATGCTGATGGTACACGCAGAGGCCCTGGCCCTGGGCGCAGAGAAACAGTGCCTACTGCCAGGGCACAAGAAAAACAATCATCCAAGATACCTAGCTTCATGTCCCAGTTTGCAGGGCGGCACAGGACACCACTCTTGAAGTCAGACCAGTGCAACCAGGTGGTCAGTTGGATTGCGACAGATATGCATCCAGTTGGTTAAGCACCACCCTGTCTTCCACCAAGTCAAGTCTTAGTAGCCAGGAGTCTGGTCAACACAATCCTTATCCTGATCTTCCTTCCTCCCACCATTTACAGTCTGGCCAAACAAGGGATCCCACACTTGGATATTCCAAGGACCTCTTTTCATCGCCATTACTTGATATGGCCCTCTCGCCAAGCACTCTTAAGGAGGGACATGAGATTTTGTGCCCTGATTCCCAACCTCTTGAACATCCACAGTAGTGCTGAGGCGAATATTTAAAAGGCAAATTTTTATCTCGAATATCGCAACTTTGAGAATTCGCAAATATTTTGAATATAGTGCTATATATTCATTTTTCGAATATTCATAATTTTTTCCATCTAAACACATGATTCATTGGCCCATAAGCAACTTAAGCATGGAGGAATCATAACTTCAGATGGAAAAATTGACAAATATTCTAAAAAACGAATATATATATAGCACTATATTGAATATAGTGCTATAAATTAGTTTTTTAGAATATTTGTCATTTTTTTCCATCTGAAGTCATGATTCCTCCCTGCTTAAAATAGTTCTGGGCCAATGAATCATTGAATGACTCATGAAGAGGAACTTCATCTTTCAGCATGACCATGACCCAAAGCATACATCCAAATCAACAAAGGAATGGCTTCACCAGAAGAAGATTAAAGTTTTGGAATGGCCCAGCCAGATCCCAGACCTGAATCCGATTGAAAATCTATGGGGTGATCTGAAGAGGGCTGTGCACAGGAGATGCCCTCACAATCTGACAGATTTGGAGTGTTTTTGCAAAGAAGAGTGGGCAAATTTTGCCAAGACAAAATGTGCCATGCTGATAGACTCATACCCCAAAAGACTGAGTGCTGTAATAAAATCAAAAGGTGCTTCAACCAAGCCTGACATCAATAGTGGGAAAATTATTGGGAACCATACTTAAGGAGCAGATTGTGGAACATTTAAAAACCCAGGGATTGAAAGATGAAAAACAGCATGGGTTTACTTCAGGGAGATCATGTCAAACTAATCTTATTGATTTTTTTTGATTGGGTGACTAAAATAATAGATGACGGAGGTGCAGTAGACATCGCTTATCTAGACTTTAGTAAGGCTTTGATACTGTCCCACATAGAAGGTTTATCAATAAATTGCAGTCTTTGTGCTTGGACTCCCATATTGTTGAATGGATTAGGCAGTGGCTGAGGGACAGACAACAGAGGGTTGCAGTCAATGGAGTATATTCAGACCATGGTCTTGTTACCAGTGGGGTACCTCAGGGATCTGTTCTGGGACCCATATTGCTTAATATCTTTATCAGCGAAATTGCAGAAGGCCTCGATGGTAAGGTGTGTCTTTTTTGCTGATGACACAAAGATTCGTAACAGGGTTGATGTTCCTGGAGGGATACACCAAATGGAAAAGGATTTAGGAAAACTAGAGGAATGGTAAAAAATCTGGCAATTAAATCTGGGGAATAAAAACCCAAGAGCAGAATATAAAATCAGTGATACAGTCCTAACCTCAGTATCTGAGGAAAGCGATTTAGGGGTCATTATTTCAGAAGACTTAAAGGTAGGCAGACAATGTCATAGAGCAGCAGGAAATGCTAGCAGAATGCTTGGGTGTATAGGGAGAGGCATTACCAGTAGAAAGAGGGAGGTGATCACGCCGCTCTACAGAGCACTAGTGAGACCTCATTTGGAGTATTGTGCTCAGTACTGGAGACCATATCTCCAGAAGGATATTGATACTTTTGGAGAGAGTTCAGAGAAGAGCTCGTAACTAGTACATGGATTGCAGGATAAAACTTACCAGGAAAGATTAAAGGACCTTAACATCTATAGCTTGCAAGAAAGACGAGACAGAGGGGATATAATAGAAACTTTTAAATACATAAAGGGAATCAACTAGGTAAAAGAGGAGAGAATATTTAAAAGAAGAAAAACTGCTACAAGAGGACATAGTTTTAAATTAGAGGGGCAACGGTTTAAAAGTAATATCAGGAAGTATTACTTTACTGAGAGAGTAGTGGATGCATGGAATAGCCTTCCTGCAGAAGTGGTAGCTGCAAATACAGTGAAGGAGTTTAAGCATGCATGGGATAGGCATAAGGCCATCCTTCATATAAGATAGGGCCGGGGCTATTCATAGTGTTCAGTATATTGGGCAGACTATATGGGCCAAATGGTTCTTATCTGCCAACACATTCTATGTTTCTATTAGTTTAAGGGTGTGCACTCTTATGCAACCATATTATTTATTTTTTATATTTTTTCTTTCCTCTACCTAAAAGATTTCAGTTCATTTTTTTACATCACAGAAACCTGACATTTTAAATGGGTGTGTAGACTTTTTATATCCACTGTATTCGTAATGACGAATATTCAACTTTTTTTTTTCTTTTACACAGTACAAATCACAATGATGTGTACTTTTTTAAAATTTTAAGAAAAAAAAATATATATATTTCAAGTCAACCAAAATGAAGCACAGCTGCATTCGTTATGTGGGGATGTTTTACCGGCAGTTCTATGTAACTACAGAACACATGGTGCCTTCAGATCAGACTCTAAACTTCTCTCTGCTGAATGACAGTGAAGGTCCTCCACTTTGCCTATCAGCCCCTTTCTGGTAAAGTCTGCCCCGGGCTGTGTGACACTAGCCCCCCTCCCCTGGTATAGACAAGCATCGCATCTAAAGGTTTATTCTGCACCATGATCTGCGATCGATGATCCGGGCTGCGCACTGGAGGCAACCTTTGAGGACCCTGCCAGTAGCCAGGAACCGCGGCCGAGTCTTCACCAATAGGAAGGTGAACTACTCCTGCTTTTGCGGCTTGGATGCGTACCCATTCACTTAAATGGGGCCGCAAACTTTTCTTCGTTCCGTAGCCCTGCAAAAAGAAAACCCTGTCCTATTCTTGTCCGTGTTGCGGACAAGAATAGGCAGTTATATTAATGGCTGTCAGTGCCTTTCCGCAAATTGCGGAATGCACACGGACGCCATCCGTGTTTTGCGGATCTGCAGTTTGCGGACCACAAAACACACAACGGTCGTGTGCATGTAGCCCAAGGGTGCAGTTTTGTTGTTTTCTAGTAATGTAGTTTCTGTTGACGCACAGGGACGTACTATTATGGACCAACAAACACACGTCCCCCAGGCATAATCGCTTAGGAAACAGGATACAAAGGCTGCTCAGCTAAACAGGCAGCCATGTTAACTAAGGGCTGCAATTGTTAGGAATCATTACAAATGTGCATTGCAGCTGAGTCCGGAGATGCAGGGTGGTGGGGGATCATGGGATGTTTGTGAATATGTTATGTATACCAAGTTATATTGATGTGCGCACATATTTACCCTCCTGGTGGGTGGTGTAGACCTCCTCCTCCTCTTCTGGAGGTGGGGGAAGGGAATCCCGTGGCTGGGAGGGTCCAGCCTCTTCCACCAACCTTTCGCCCATATCAGGTGGTGGAGGAGCCGTTACATTCTTGGAGGTTCCAGGCTGCTCTCTCTCTACCTCCGACATTTTGCCCACATCAGGTGGGGGAGGGGCCGCTCCATTATCGGAGGGTCCGGCCTGCTCTCCATCCGCCTGCTCCGCTGAATCTTCCTCATCTGTGGAGAACTCTAACACGTTCAGAAGATCCTTTCTGGCTCTTCGGTGTTTGACTGATGAAACGGGAACCCCTGTAATCACAGAATGTTAACCCTTTCACGTCTGCAATCTGTATATATACGTGATAGCTGCACATACCCCGTGCAGCTACCACGTATATATACGTTCTGGCAGCTCTTTAATTCAAGCGCTGCAAAGCTTCTGCCCCTGCCCTGTATGCTGTCACGGACAGCATACAGTGCAGTAATGCCGGCAAGGGACCAATCAGAGTGGCCCCTTGCCGGCAATCGATCCGATTGGTTAGTCTGTGCAGACTAACCAATCGGATCGCGGCAGCGTTAAAATGCCAGTTTCAGGCTCTGATCTGCGCTCTGCAGATCAGAGCCTGAAATCGGTAAGGTGTCCTCGTGCCCCCCGATCCTCCAAGCCTTTGGTGCCCGCCTTTGGTGCCCCTCTGTGGTCCCCCCCCCATCTGTGCCCCGCTGACCTGTGCCACGCCGATCTGTGCCTCCTGCGCAGCTGCGCTGATCTCCTTCCTGCCCTGATGCGGTCCGCCCCCTCCCCGCCCCCTGCATTAATTTTCAGGCAGTCTGGAAGTATTATACTTTGCAATGCAAGAGCATTGCAAAGTATAGTACAACTATCAGCCCCACTGGATCTTCAAGATCCAAGAGGGAACTGATAAAAAAAGTGAAAATAATAAAAGTAAAAATAAATAAATAAATGAATAAAAATGTAAATAAAAAAAAAGACATTGCCTTTTCCTATAAAAAAATGAAAAATAAAATAAAATACACATATTAGGTGTCACCGCGTCCGTAACGACCGTCTCTATAAATATATCATGTGATGGACCCCGTCCGATAAACACCATAAAAATAAATTTTAAAAAAACAGTGCCAAAAAAGCTATTTTGTCACCTTATATCACAAAAAGTGCAACAGCAAGCGATCAAAAAGGCTTATGACCCCCAAAATAGTACCAATCAAACCATCACTTCGTCCCGCAAAAAATGATACCCTATTTAAGACAATCGCCCAGAAAATAAAAAAGCTATGGCTCTCAGACTATAGAGACACTAAAACATCATTTTTTTGGTTTCAGAAATGCTATTATTGTGTAAAACTTAAATAAATAAGAAAAAGTATACATATTAGGTATTGCCACGTCCCTAACGATCTTCTCTATAAAACTATCACATGACCTAACTCCTCAGATGAACGCTGTGAAAATAAATAAATGAAAACTGTTCCAAAACAGCCAATTTTTGGGTCACCTTGCCCCATAAAGTGTAATAATGAATGATCAAAAAATCCTATGTACCCAAAAATGATACCACTAAAAACCTCAACACTTTCTGCAAAAAACGAGCCCCTGCACAAGACGATCGGCAGAAAAATAAAAAACATATGGCGTTCAGAAAACCAATCCAGCACAATCTGCCTTCCAAAAACCGTATGGCATTCCTTTCCTTCTGCGCCCTGCCGTGTGCCCGTACAGCAGTTTACGACCACATGTGGGGTGTTTCTGTAAACCGCGGAATCAGGGTAATAAATATTGAGTTTTGTTTGGCTGTTAACCCTCAATGTGTTAAAGAAAAAAATATATAAAATGGAAAATCTGCCAAAAAAGTGAAATTTTAAAATTTTATCTCCATTTTCCTTTAATTCTTGTGGAACGCCTAAAGGGTTAACAAAGTTTGTAAAATCAGTTTTGAGTAACTTGAGGGGTGTAGTTTCTATAATGGGGTCATTTATGGGGGTTTCCACTATGTAAGCCCCACAAAGGGACTTCAGACCTGAACTGGTCCTTAAAAAGTGGGTTTTGGAAATTTTCTTAAAAATTGTAAGAATTGTTTCTAAACTTCTAAGCCTTCTAACGTCCTAAAAAAATAAAATGACATTTCTAAAATGATGCCAACATAAAGTAGACATATGGGGAATGTTAAGTAATAAATATTTTATTAGGTATCACTTTCTGTTTTAGACACAGAGAAATGGAAATTTGGAAAATTGTGAATTTTTCCTAATTTTTGGTAAATTTGGGATTTTTTCATAAATAAAGGTGAAATATATTGACTCAAATATATGACTATCATGAAGTACAATGTGTCACGAGAAAACAATCTCAGACTGGCGTGGATAAGTAAAAGTGTTCCAAAGCTATTACCACATAAAGTGACGCATGTCAGATTTGTAAATTTTGACCTGGACACTGGGGCATCAATGACCCTTGGTCATGAAAGGGTTAAGAATTTTGACAAACAAAGATCCAGAAATTCCTATATGGAGGGATCTGCATGGGATTGTGATTATCCACATGGTGTATTTGCCTCATTTTGGGGTTATATAACATGCCAAAACCATTGTTACAGATGGGTAAAACTCGCCTAAGTTACAAGATAGGATGAGGCAACAGAGGATTTGTTAGGAAGGTGCCCTATAGGATATTGTGGCTAGGTTATTGACGTTTAGGGAAACTAAGCAACAGTTCGATAATTAGATACGGGGTTATTGGATGGTGTTATCTTGGGTATATAATTTTTTGTGGCTGCCAGAGTTATACTGACTGCCAAGACCCATTTTGAAGATCTGCTGCCAGCCCGCCCTCCCTCCCTGTTGATTTAGTTGTTACGGTCATTTTATTATTAGAAGGAGGGGTAAAGTCAATTGCCGATAGGTGGAGAGCTGACTAGATTTTTATATGCTATTTAGGCAGAGTTTATCATTGGTATATTCAGTGGTTAAAGGGAGTCTTTCATGTAAAATCATCATTTCACACCACTAACATCATGATCTCTCTTACCTTCCCCCTATTGCAATCTTAACTTTTATATTGAATTTAATTAGTTTATGAGGTTAAGTTACTGGGGTGTGTGTGTATATATATATATATATATATATATATATATGTACAGTACAGACCAAAAGTTTGGACACACCTTCTCATTCAAAGAGTTTTCTTTATTTTCATGACTATGAAGGCATCAAAACTATGAATGAACACATGTGGAATTATATACATAACAAAAAAGTGTGAAACAACTGAAAATATGTCATATTCTAGGTTCTTCAAAGTAGCCACCTTTTGCTTTGATTACTGCTTTGCACACTCTTGGCATTCTCTTGATGAGCTTCAAGAGGTAGTCACATGAAGGAGTTCCCAGAGATGCTTAGCACTTGTTGGCCCTTTTGCCTTCACTCTGCAGTCCAGCTCACCCCAAACCATCTCGATTGGGTTCAGGTCTGGTGACTGTGGAGGTCAGGTCATCTGGCGCAGCACCCCATCACTCACCTTCATGGTCAAATAGCCCTTACTTTCAAAGTTTTTTCAATTTTTCGTACTGACTGACTGACCTTCATTTCTTGAAGTAATGATGGCCACTCGTTTTTCTTTACTTAGCTGCTTTTTTTTTGGCCATAATACAAATTCTAACAGTCTATTCAGTAGGACTATCAGCTGTGTATCCACCTGACTTCTCCTCAACACAACTGATGGTCCCAACCCCATTTATAAGGCAAGAAATCCCACTTATTAAACCTGACAGGGCACACCTGTGAAGTGAAAACCATTTCAGGTGACTACCTCTTGAAGCTCATCAAGAGAATTCCAAAAGTGTGCAAAGCAGTAATCAAAGCAAAAGGTGGCTACTTTGAAAACCTAGAATATGACATATTTTCAGTTGTTTCACACTTTTTTGCTAAGTATATAATTCCACATGTGTTAATTCATAGTTTTGATGCCTTCAGTGTGAATCTACCATTTTCATAGTCATGAAAATAAAGAAAACTCTTTGAATGAGAAGGTGTGTCCAAACTTTTGGTCTGTACTGTATATATATATATAATCCCATGCAAATTAGGGGGGATGTATGTAATGGCTCACCAGAATACTGAATGATGTTTGCAGTTTATGTATATATAAACAAAAAGACCTATATATATTTATGTGTGTGTGAAACGTATGAAATCATCTGGTGACATCATATATCTGAAATACGGATGTAGTAGAGTTAACACACATGCTTTATGAGACGTGTTATATAAACTAAACGCAATTAAATGCGCTAAGCTATTTTTTTTAATGACTTTTATTTCAAGATAAAGCGATGAGTTAAGGAATTTGAGTTAAGAAGTTGTGTATTAACCCTACTGCATCTGTACGGATTAGCAGCATAACTGAATATATACATTACAGAGTGTTTTAGAGAGAGATACAAAAATCACGTAAGCATTGTACCTGGGCATAATCTTTCACTCATCTCTTTGACCCGATTATAGTGGAATCTCTTCAAATTGCACCATTATTTCTTGATGGCGTAATTTTTGTGTTGAATCCCTAATTAAAACATGGTATTGTGGCGAAGTTGCTGGGGAGGGGGCATTTAAATTTCTAGTTACACCCCTGCTGTTCTTTAAATATAACAGGTCACCCACTCATATCTGATTGCATCTCACTGATTGAAAACACCTGGCTGTAATTTCACCTTCAAATTATATACTAATCCTTTGATACTCAAAGATATGTGATTTTAGATCTTTTTCCTAAATAACTATAACATGTCTAATATTTTTAATTAATTTGTTTTATTTTGTTATCTTTATCTACTTTTAGGACCTGTGGTGAGATCTGATGCAATTTCAGTTCAAATTTATGCAGAAACATAGACATCTGTAAAGGGTTTGCAAACTTTCAAGCACCACTGTAAAATCTAGGTCACAAATTAAATAAATATTTTAACACTACAAATAAAAAAACAATTTAAGACGACATAGGGATCTTGGGATATCAGATTTACATTTACATCTTCTGACATTTAAGAAAGGTTAAAAAATAAAGTAATTGTAAGAAGGTTACCATAGATGATGTTAGAGGGCAAAAAATCTAGAATGTTTCATCCCATGTATTACAAAGATAGAACAATTGTTTCGGGAAATATGAAAATGCAGTCATAAATATTGTACAATTCAGATCAAAGAATTGCCTGACCTTGTCCTCAAAGTAACCTCAAAATCTAACGTTAGTCAATTGACTTTGATCCTGGAGCTTGGTTCAATCATTGAATGGCAAAGGTAATGCAATATATGACAGGCCAATGTCAATATCTTCTGAACTGGTGTTAATACAACTAAATTTGATATACAGTATAAGTATTTCCAGGCTGTTTTTAGCAGTTTTACAATAAAAGTTAAGACATTCTGACATACTGTGTGTGATATGTGTACATAATAAATGATGCATGTACAGTAGATGTTGTATGTAAATACATAAAATCCCATAGCCATAAATAATAAGTAAGACTTGTCCTCCCTTTTCATGTAGCCATGTTTATGAATTTTAAATATATACTGTAAAGTTGCATTTATTCCTCTGCAAAAATAAAAAATTAATGAGCATAGTTTTACATGACAGTATACTATATAATGTAGATTCATCAATACACATGAGTCTTATAATGGTCAAAATATAGTTATATTCAAAAATTATTCTATTTACTCATTACAACTTAGAGGCAATTTAATGTAACACAGTGTAAATTGATATCTTTAGTAGTGTTGATCAAGCACCGTAGTGCTCGGGCGCTCGGGCCGAACACATCTGGATGTTCTGGTGCTCGACCGAGCACCCGAGTATGATTAAAGTCAATGGGAGAAGCCAAGCATTAAACCAGGTAACCCCTGTTCTGAAGAGGGGAGGGTGCCTGGTTCATAGAAAAATGTCAGAAATTGATGGAAACACCACCAAAATGGTTCAGGAACAGCATGGGGAGGATGTCTGGATGTCAGGTCGCTGCTAGGAACAATGTTGTTCGATGAGTACGCCACTTTTACAGACTGACAATAATACGCACAAAACCGAAGATGAAATCGATTTTAGAGGAAAAAATTGTTAGGAAACTGAAAGGGATTTTTCATAATCTTACATTTGATACAACACAGATTAGACATATATTATACAAGCCTCATCTCTTGTGGAATGCAGTACCTTAAATTAACATATCTCACAACTAGAGTTGAGCGAACACCTGGATGTTCGGGTTCGAGAAGTTCGGCCGAACTTCCCGGAAATGTTCGGGTTCGGGATCGGAACCCGACCCGAACTTCGTCCCGAACCCCATTGAAGTCAATGGGGACCCGAACTTTTCGGCACTAAAAAGGCTGTAAAACAGCCCAGGAAAGAGCTAGAAGGCTGCAAAAGGCAGCAACATGTAGGTAAATCCCCTGCAAACAAATGTGGATAGGGAAATGAATAAAATAAAAATAAAAATAAAAAAAAATTAACCAATATCAATTGGAGAGAGGTCCCATAGCAGAGAATATGGCTTCACGTCACCAACCACTAGGGATGAGGGAACCCGAACTGTATAGTTCGGGTTCGTACCGAATTTTGGGGTGTCCGTGACACGGACCCGAACCCGGACAATTTCATAAAAGTTCGGGTTCGGTGTTCGTCTCTTTCTTGGCGCTTTTTGAAAGGCTGCAAAGCAGCCAATCAACAAGCGTCATACTACTTGCCCCAAGAGGCCATCACAGCCATGCCTACTATTGGCATGGCTGTGATTGGCCAGAGCACCATGTGACCCAGCCTCTATTTAAGCTGGAGTCACAGAGCGCCGCCCGTCACTCTGCTCTGATCAGCATAGGGAGAGGTTGCAGCTGCCACGTCAGGGTGACATTAGACAGTGATTAACTCCTCCAAAGGACTTCATTCAGAGATCGATCTGCAGCTGTGGATGATTGAACTGTGCTATTGAATTGCTCACTGTTTTTAGGCTGCCCAGAGCGTTTTCAGTCACTTTTTTCTGGGGTGATCGGCGGCCATTTTGTGTCTTGTGGTGTGCCAGCACAAGCTGCCACCAAGTGCATTTAACCCTCAATGGTGTGGTTGTTTTTTGGCTAAATCCTACATCAGGGTGAAGCTGTCACACCAAGTGCATTTAACCAGCAATAGTCTGGTTATTTTTTGGCCATATACTACATCAGGGGCAAGCTGAGCCTGTCACCAAGTGCATTTAACCCTCAATAGTGTAGATGTTTTTTGGCTAAATCCTACATCAGGGTGAAGCTGTCACACCAAGTGCATTTAACCAGCAATAGTCAGTTTCTTTTTTGGCCATATACTACATCAGGGGCAAGCTGAGCCTGTCACCAAGTGCATTTAATTGCTCAATGGTGTGGTTGTTTTTTGGCTAAATCCTACATCAGGGTGAAGCTGTCACACCAAGCGCATTTAACCAGCAATAGTCTGTTTTTTTTTTTGGCCATATATTTGGCCATATACTACATCAGGGGCAAGCTGAGCCTGTCACCAAGTGCATTTAACCCTCAATGGTGTGGTTGTTTTTTGGCTAAATCCTACATCAGGGTCAAGCTGTCACACCAAGTGCATTTAACCAGCAATAGTCTGGTTATTTTTTGCCATATACTACATCAGGGGCAAGCTGAGCCTGTCACCAAGTGCATTTAACCCTCAATAGTGTAGTTGGTCAAGCTGTCACACCAAGTGCATTTAACCATCAATAGTGTGGTTATTTTTTGGCCATATCCCAGTCTAATTCTGTCAGTAAACCTATACCTGTCACCCAGCGCCTAAATACTAGGCCTCAAATTTATATCCAGCTAAATCTGTCGTTACTGCTGTACTGTTGAGGCTGGTCAAGTTATTTAGTGTCCGTCAAAGCACAGTTTTTGTTCTGGGTTGAAATACAATTCCCAATTTAGCAATTTCCTGACTTAGTGGTTTCTGCTGTATCAGAGCTATTTTAAATCTATCCCTAAAAGGGTATATAAGATTCAAGGTGCACATAGGGTCATTCTGAATAACTTCACACACACGCTACTGTGCATTTCCAAGTCTAATTCTGTCAGTAAACCTATACCTGTCACCCAGCGCCTAAATACTAGGCCTCAAATTTATATCCAGCTAAATCTGTCATTACTGCTGTACTGTTGTGGCTGGTCAAGTTATTTAGTGTCCGTCAAAGCACAGTTTTTGTTCTGGGTTGAAATACAATTCCCAATTTAGCAATTTCCTGACTTAGTGGTTTCTGCTGTATCAGAGCTATTTTAAATCTATCCCTAAAAGGGTATATAAGATTCAAGGTGCACATAGGGTCATTCTGAATAACTTCACACACACACGCTACTGTGCATTTCCAAGTCGAATTCTGTCAGTAAACCGATACCTGTCATCCAGCGCCTAAATACTAGGCCTCAAATTTATAGTCAGCTAAATCTGTGGCTATTTCTGAGGCTGGGCAAGTTATTTAGTGTCCGTCAAAGCACAGTTTTTGTTCTGGGTTGAAATACAATTCCCAATTTAGCAATTTCCTAATTTAGTGGTTTCTGCTGTATTAGAGCTATTTTAAAACTATCCCTAAAAGGGTATATAAGATTCAAGGTGCACATAGGGTCATTCTGAATAACTTCACACACACGCTACTGTGCATTTCCAAGTCTAATTCTGTCAGTAAACCTATACCTGTCACCCAGCGCCTAAATACTAGGCCTCGAATTTATATCCAGCTAAATCTGTCATTACTGCTGTACTGTTGTGGCTGGTCAAGTTATTTAGTGTCCGTCAAAGCACAGTTTTTGTTCTGGGTTGAAATACAATTCCCAATTTAGCAATTTCCTAATTTAGTGGTTTCTGCTGTATCAGAGCTATTTTAAATCTATCCCTAAAAGGGTATATAAGATTCAAGGTGCACATAGGGTCATTCTGAATAACTTCACACACACACGCTACTGTGCATTTCCAAGTCGAATTCTGTCAGTAAACCGATACCTGTCACCCAGCGCCTAAATACAAGGCCTCAAATTTATAGTCAGCTAAATCTGTGGTTATTTCTGAGGCTGGGCAAGTTATTCAGTGTCCGTCAAAGCACAATTTTTGTTCTGGGTTGAAATACAATTCCCAATTTAGCAATTTCCTAATTTAGTGGTTTCTGCTGTATTAGAGCTATTTTAAATCTATCCCTAAAAGGGTATATAAGATTCAAGGTGCACATAGGGTCATTCTGAATAACTTCACACACACGCTACTGTGCATTTCCAAGTCTAATTCTGTCAGTAAACCTATACCTGTCACCCAGCGCCTAAATACTAGGCCTCGAATTTATATCCAGCTAAATCTGTCGTTACTGCTGTACTGTTGTGGCTGGTCAAGTTATTTAGTGTCCGTCAAAGCACAGTTTTTGTTCTGGGTTGAAATACAATTCCCAATTTAGCAATTTCCTAATTTAGTGGTTTCTGCAGTATCAGAGCCATTCTAAATCTATCCCTAAAAGGGTAAATAAGATTCAAGGTGCACATAGGGTCATTCTGAATAACTTCACACACACGCGCTACTGCGCATTTCCAAGTCGAATTCTGTCCGTAAACGTATACCTGTCACCCAGTGCTTAAATACTAGACCTCAAATTTATATTCAGCTAAATCTGTGGTTACTGCTGCGCCTGTATTAGTGTAATACGGTACCTAAATAGATAGCCAGATAGTGTAAGGTGTCTGTAAAAAAAGGCCTGAATTTGAATTCAATACATTGGGCCAAGTAATATTTTTGTTGTTGTGGTGAACGATAACAATGAGGAAAACATCTAGTAAGGGACGCGGACGTGGACATGGTCGTGGTGGTGTTAGTGGACCCTCTGGTGCTGGGAGAGGACGTGGCCGTTCTGCCACATTCACACGTTCTAGTGTACCAACTACCTCAGGTCCCAGTAGCCGCCATAATTTACAGCGATATATGGTGGGGCCCAATGCCGTTCTAAGGATGGTAAGGCCTGAGCAGGTACAGGCATTAGTCAATTGGGTGGCCGACAGTGGATCCAGCACGTTCACATTATCTCCCACCCAGTCTTCTGCAGAAAGCGCACAGATGGCACTTGAAATCCAAGCCCATCAGTCTGTCACATCACCCCCATGCATACCAGGGAAACTGTCTGAGCCTCAAGTTATGCAGCAGTCTCTTATGCTGTTTGAAGACTCCGCTGGCAGGGTTTCCCAAGGGCATCCACCTAGCCCTTCCCCAGCGGTGGAAGACATAGAATGCACTGACGCACAACCACTTATGTTTCCTGATGATGAGGACATGGGAATACCACCTCAGCACGTCTCTGTTGATGACAAAACACAGGTGCCAACTGCTGCGTCTTTCTGCAGTGTGCAGACTGAACAGGAGGTCAGGGATCAAGACTAGGTGGAAGACGATGCAGGGGGACGATGAGGTCCTAGACCCCACATGGAATGAAGGTCGTGCCACTGACTTTCACAGTTCGGAGAAAGAGGCAGTGGTGAGACCGAGCCAACAGCGTAGCAAAAGAGGGAGCAGTGGGCAAAAGCAGAACACCCGCCGCCAAGAGACTCCGCCTGCTACTGACCGCCGCCATCTGGGACCGAGCACCCCAAAGGCAGCTTCAAGGAGTTCCCTGGCATGGCACTTCTTCAAACAATGTGCTGATGACAAGACCCGAGAGTTTGCACGCTGTGCCTTCAGAGCCTGAAGCAAGGCATTAACGTTCTGAACCTTAGCACAACCTGCATGACCAGGCACCTGCATGCAAAGCATGAACTGCAGTGGAGTAAACACCTTAAAAACAAGGAAGTCACTCAGGCTCCCCCTGCTACCTCTTCTGCTGCTGCCGCCTCGGCCTCTTCTGCTGCTGCCGCCTCGGCCTCTTCCTCCGCCTCTGGAGGAACGTTGGCACCTGCCGCCCAGCAAACTGAGGATGTACCACCAACACCACCACCTCCGTCACCAAGCATCTCAACCACGTCACATGGCAGCGTTCAGCTCTCCATCTCACAAACATTGGAGCGAAAGCGTAAATTCCTAGTAACAATTCCATCCAATTTATAAAACAGTCTTTGGTACATCGCAGTATGAAACACAGTCTCATGCATATAGGGGTAGGGTAATGTAAGTCGTCAGAATAAACAGACTCTTAGTTATATATATATATATATATATATATATATATGTGTAAGAAAGCTACTGCTTCAGACTAGGCTTTGAAGAAATGAAAGTCTTAGGCTGGTAAAAACTCTCTCCTGATCCTAACCTGACTTGAAGGTGGTGTGCAGAGTCCTTGAACCTCTATTTTCAGTGTTTTCTGACATATGGCCTATCTGTCCTCAGGGTTTAAACTGGGAGGTGTGGATGCCAGAAGCTGTGTCCTACACCTGCTTGCAAAGGTGCCTGGGAAGCCCTTGAGTATGGCCGTCTGCTATCATTTGACTTGAAATATATATAATACTTGAATACTTGCTTTTGTAGCTGGACACTGGTCACCCCGGAGGAGCGAGTTGTAGACTTCTCACCTCTGGGTGGAATCTTGTGGCTTTAACCCTGGACTATGGAGCCAACAGGGAGAGAGCAGAGAGGCAGGAGGCCTTGGAGTGCAAGACATAATAAATTCCTTCTATGGTATATTACTTTTTATTATACAAGGTGTCTTCAAAAAGTTTCTGCACTGTTTTTAAAAATCTATTTATTAGGGATTTCAAAAACAAATTACATTACTATACTCCATAGTCAGCTTCCTTTGCGATGCATTTTTCCCAGTGTTGTACCAAATTTTTAAATGCAATCAGCAAAAAAAATCTTAATTGAGCATGTAGCCACCAATGTGCGACTTTTATATCATCACCTGAAAATCTTCTTCCCTTTAGAGCCGTCCAAAAATGTGGAAATCAGATGGCACTAAAATTGTTCCTTCCATAGAATCAATGTCTCGAGAGTCACATTAATTTAAAAGGTAACGTAGAACAATTCTGAAAACATAATCTATGAATTAAAATATTTTACCACAGATAGTCTTCTGTGTTGCTCAATGAATGCACAGTTGTGCTGGGGTTTTGTGAGTGATACAAGCTTAATCTCTTGTAATCCTTATCTAATTGCAGTTATATAATTCAATTTTCTTTTGATTCATTCAGCCTTAAAGTTGTATGCAATATAATACTGCACCATAGAAGTCTATGAGACCCTACTCCAATTATAAGTAAGACAGAAAAATGATGCCACAATGTGGAGATCAGCCTCCCTGTTGTGGTGTAACAGTTTACAGCGCTGTATGGAGGAATCATGTAGTACAATCTCATATTTCTTCATACTCTTGTTTTATTCTACGCATTGCTATAGTCACTATAACAAGTTGAACATGTGTATCCATATTAGTAAAGCTCCTGTTTGGCTCTTTATAAATTTCACCTGTCTTTTGTAGTGTGTTTCTGTCAGTCAGTATTATCAAATACACAGTCAAGTTACATTATTATGATCACTTTCTACGTTGGCAGCAAGTCCCTCATGGCTTGGTGGGTATATAAGGTGTGTGATAGGCTGTCTGCACACATACCCCTCATTGCTGTCATTTTTGGCTTTCAGGCCAAGGGTTGCAGTATGTGCTGCTGTGGTGAAAGTGTATTGTGAGTGGATAAATGGTACGATTGCGAATAAGTGACGTGGAAACTGTGTAGCATCACATTCCATTGATTTGAGCGGTGCTCGTCGGTTACGAGGTTACATAGGTGTGCGAAGGTAGAACACCACAATACAGTGGAGCAGCCAGTGGCGTAACTATAGTGTTTGCAGCAGAAGCGGTTGTGACTGGGCCCCTAAGCCAGGGAGGCTGCAGCCCAGACCCTGAGAAGAGAAGACAGCCGGGACAAGGAGAATGGCGGCAGGAGAGGTAAGTTACTTTATTTGTTTACAGTCTGATCTGAGGTCTGATATAAAGGTCTAATGAGGGGTCTGGAGAGGTCTCACTGGGGGTCTGGAGTGGTCTATGGGGGGTCTTTAGGTCTGACTGAGGGTCTGTAGGTCTGACTGGGGGTCTGAAGTGGTCTAATGGGGGTCTGGAGGTCTGACTGGGTGGGGTCTGGAGGTCTGACTGTGGGGTCTGAAGAGGTCTGACTGGGGGGTCTGGAGAGGTCTGACTGGGCGGTCTGGAGAGGTCTGGAGAGGTCTGACTGGGGGGTCTGGAGAGGTCTAATGGGGTCTGGAGGTCTGATTGAGGGTCTAGAGGTCTAATGGGAGTCAGATATGGGGGTCTGGATGTCTAATGGGGGTCATATATGGGGTTTGGAGGTCTAATGGGGGTCAGATATGGGGGTCTGGAGGTCTAGTGGGGGTCTGGAGGTCTGATATAGAGGTATGGAGGTCTAATGGGAGTATGGAGGTCTAATGGGGGTCTTATATGGGGGTCTGGAGGTCTAATTGGGGTCTTATCTGAGGTCTGATATTGGGTAGGGGTCTTACATGAAAGTCTATAGGGGGTCTGATCTGAGGTCTAAAACTGGGGTCTGACAGAGGACTAAAGCGGGTTTGGTCTGAGATGGGGAGATCTCATTTAGGTTTTATTTATGGGGGTCTGATCTGAAAAGAACGGGGGCTTTTGTGGTACCAGCGTGTGGTACCAGTATTTTCAGGGGGACTGTTTCTGCAGGAATGTATTGGGGAGCACAGTGGGCACAGTATTGGGGGTGGCAGGATCAGGTGTTGAGAAGGTAAGGAGGAGGATGGAAAAGTAGGAAAGTAAGATGTCTGTTTGTTAAACTCTGCAGAGACGAGGCGCGGCTGAAAAGTTATCATGGTGGTCTGGTCTGACAGGAGAAGAAGAGTAAAGAGAATAGAGAAGTAGAGGAGTCACTGGATGCACATAAGAGGTACATACAGTATGTGGCGCTGTATTATCCTGTATGTTCTGTAGTGCTGTATGTAATGTTTTCCAAATATGTCTTCTCCAATGAGTCATGTTTTCTGACACATCAGGTGAGAAACATCAGAGAACAAACACCATGCAGCTATTGATGGAAGAACACAAGCTGGTGGTGGCAGTGTACCATTTGGGGAATGTTTTTGTGGCATTTTCTGTGCTTCCTCATCCATGTGGAAGGCAATCTCAACTGATTTAGGTATGAATCAGATCACGTACACCCATACAGGAGGGAGTTAATGTCGATCTTACAAGTATTTGTAAGATTGACATGTGCAGCAGTAATAAGCTTGCCTACAGTAGATTGACGTTACCTCTTCATAAAAGTTAAAGTTTTTGATCATTGTCAACAATCTTTACTTTTTCTGAAAGGTCCCCTACCAACAAAGTGATCCTAATGAGTTCCTTGTGAGTTCAGTGATGGGCAATATGTAATGCAGACCAGGACACCTGATCAATTGACTAGTTTTGATCTACACTATGTAGCAAAGGTGCTCAGAGGAGCAACTTTTCAGCTATCAGAGAGTACATCCTGCATTATATGTAGAGATGAGCGAATTTATAAAAAATTTGATTTGTTCGGTTCGTCCAATTTTCCAAAAAGATTTGATTTGATCTGAATTTTTGGTGATGAATCACATTAAAAAGCAGCTATTTCCTGGCTGCTGAGAGCCTGAATAGTAGTGTAGAACACTATGCATTGCAGAAACATGCATAGGGAGCCTGCTGTGCTAGTGAAACAATACTGTGAGTTACTGTTAGAATCACTTCATGCTTCACTTATTTGGTCAGTTAAGGGGTCAAAACTGACCAAATAATAAGTGTGAACTCAGCCTTACAAGTCAGTGTTAGTGTCAGGAATATAAAAGAAAGAAAGAGGAGAGGAGGCAGCGCCTTGTGTGTAGAACCTTACAGAAATGAGTGTTAGAAATACAGTGATTATGCTTACCGGATGGGGTTGTGATGGGTCACAACGCCTCTGAATTGTATTGCTGGATATCACCCGTCCAGCTTCCGGGAAGAAGACTGCGTCTGCTGCCCTGGTCTGTGTCCCTTGTCGTAACAACGGTTAGCGGGATAAGAATACATACGATAAAAACATAATCATTTTATTGTCCTAATGAAGAGGGCTGTGTGCCCCTGAAACGCATAGACTTTTTGAATAAAAGATTACCTTTTTTGGTAACATTGGAGTATTGAGCTTTTTCCTGCACCAGCGCCACCAAGAATGGTCTGAATTTTTCCCGTTATTATCGTTTCTGTAGCGTCAGGAATAAGCACACTCCTTTTACACCATTTTCAGCTGATTCCACATAGATTTTCATAGAACCTGTTGTGTTACACGCTGAAACAAGTAGTGCCACCATGAGTGGTAAGGTGGGAACAGCATGAGGAGTCAACACAGTGGTTCTCAGCCTGGTAACGAATGTTAAAATAAAACAAAAACTCACTTTATTGCGGATTCAATACTAAAATCTGGGGAAAAACAGCCCACATAAAGCGTCAAAAGCAGGTTAGGGTGCAATAGTTAATCAGCGGTATATCTATAAATATTCCCCTCAATTCTATTTCTCCCCATAAGGTGTAAGAATACACTAACAGTGTGTCAGCCAGGTAGTTTTCTACACTGGTATACACCTCAGATACGTATCAGCTGCTACAAAGAGCAGCAATCACGACCAGCCTTGCTAGTAAACAGCCAACACAGTGGCTCAATCACAGAGTGGAGAGGGTGGGAATCTCATGAGGAATTACATGAGAAATCGCATGAGAAACTGCATGAGGAATCGCATGTGTCATCAACACAGTGGCCCAGTCACAGAGCAGCGAGCGTGGGAATCACATGAGGAATCATATGAGAAATCGCATGAGGAACTGCATGATGAATCGCATGTGTCATCAACAAAGTGGCCCAGTCAAAGTGGCAGCAGCATAAGGACACCAGAGAGTGTTGAGGTGGCAGAAGCATGAGGAGACCACAGAGTGGCCCAGTGACAGAGTGGTGAGGTGGCAGCAGCATGCGGAGACAACAGAGTGGCCCATGACAGAGTGGTGAGGTAGCAGCAGCATGAGGAGACCACAGAGTGTTAAGTTGACAGCAACATGAGGAGACCACAGAGTGGCCTAGTGACAGAGTAGTCAGGTGGCAGCAGCATAAGAAGACCACAGAGTGTTGATGTGGCAGCAGCATGAGGAGATCAACGAGTGGTAAAGTGGCAGCAGCATGAGGAGACCACAGAGGGGTGAGGTGGCAGCAGCATGAGGAGACCACACAGTGTCCCAGTGAAAGATTTGTGAGGTAGCATCAGCATAAGGAGACTACAGAGTGTTGAGATGGCAGCAGCATGCGGATACCACAGAGTGGTGAGGTGGCAGTAGCATAAGGAGACCAAAGAGTGTCCCGGTGACAGAGTGGGATCAATACTAGTACCAGCTCAAAATGATGCATGGCAGTAGGAACATCTGGCAGCAGGTGTGTGGCATAAGACGGGTGGCAGCATCACAATAGTAGCTGAAGAAGGTAGCCAGAAGAAGCAGGTCTCTTTTGACAAAGTTTAGGTGTGGCACCATAGATGATCTGCTACTGCTGGTGAGTAGTTGGAGGAGCACTGTAAATTCCCTGCTGTGGAGGCTGAGGACATGGTGAAGGATGAGGAGGCAGAGGCGGACATTTTCGCAGAACCAACGGCATGAGAACATGAAGGTGGCAGCTGAGTCACCTGGCCAAGTTGCTGGTGTGGCTGGCCAGGAACCACATTTACCCAGTGGGCCGTAAAGAACGTATTTTTCTTGACCGTAGTTACAGCTCGGCCCACCTTCTGTTCTACATATGTGTGCAGGGCTGGTACTGCCTTTTTCGCAAAGAAATAATGGCTTGGTACTCTCCACCTCGGCTCGGCACAAGCCATCAGTTCTCTGAAAGGTGCAGAGTCGACCACTTGGAAAGGGAGGGATTGCAGTACAAGCAACTTGGCCAGGAGCACATTCAGCTTCTGTGCCATTGGATGAGCGCATGCATACTGTTGTAAAACGTGATTGAGTGCTGACTAAATGACTGGCGAGGAGTAGGAGGACAAGGAGCAGGAGCATCAGGACCAGTAGATGATGGGAAGGACAAATAGCTCCCTTCTGCTGAGATGGTGGAGCCTTGACTGCATGAAAACGGGTGCGTGCCACTGGGTGATGCAGCGGTTGCTGCGTCAGGCTGGACCACCACATTGGAACTACAGTTCTCCCAGGCCACTTTATGGTGATGCTGTATGTGTTGACAAAGGGCCGTGGTGCTAACATTGGCTCCCTGGCCACGATTCACCTTCTTCCCACAAATTCAACAAATGGCCATGTTTAACTCCTACGGCGGCTTAACAATAAACTGCCATGCCACCACCTTACTGGCTTATCCGCTGCCTCATGAACAAGCTGCCACCCACTTCTGCTGCTGATGATGAAGCCCCTTCTTCATCTGGCTCCCAAGTGTGATCGGCTACATCATCATCATCTGCTACTTTCTGCATGTCACTGATGTCCCCCGCAACTGTCTCAGGGCCAGGAGCCTGACCATTTGCAAAACACCAGCTCCCACGTGACTCTCATCATCAATACTTGCCTGCATACTGGAGGAAGCGGCGGATGTCTCCTCCAGATCTTGGCTGAGCAATAGCTGCTGACTGTCCTCTAGTAGCTCGTTCTCACTGAAAAGTGGAGCCGAGCCTACGGCATATAATACTTCTCGAGCAGAGGGAACAGAAAATGACAGAGGAAGTTTGAGGACAGGTAAGGGCACAGGGTCTGATCCCGGGCCATGCCAACTAAGGTTCATGTCAGAGGAACCCACAAACTCTTGGCTGAGGGTCTGTCTGTTGTCACTTGTGATGAGGTAGAAGACCGAGTCAACCATTCAAACACCGCTGGGTTGCTGGTCAAGACACAACTGTGACTCCTGCTGCCACCCCCCCTTCTTCTGCTGCTACTTGTACCTGTGCCAGAAACATTTGGGCCACTACCCGTTCCCTTTGAAGGGCCTGTAACTTGTCTGTCCTACATACTGTAAAATAAAAGAATTAAATTAAAAGTAAATTAAAACACCCCAAAAATGGCTGCAGAACGGCTAATAAGATGGCCGTAGAACAATGTAATATCATCGCTGAATGGCTACTAACACATACTTTTTTCCCATTAATACACCCGAAAAATGTGTGAAAAACAATGTACGTTCACCGCAGAATGGCTAATAACACATACTTTTTTTTTCCTAATAAGACACCAGAAAATTGGCTGTAGAACAATGTACATTCACCGCAGAACAGCTACTAATATGTATCTTTTTTTCCTATTAATACACCAGAAAAATGTTTGTAAAACAATGTACGTTCACAGAATAATGGCTAATATCACATTTTTTTCCCTATTAATAGACCAGGAAATTGGTGTCACGGCTATTTCACGATCTCGGTGTTGTTCGCTGTGACACGTTTGCCATGCCAGTTTATTAAGCATGTGTGTGCACTGCTCCCTGTATCCTGGTTACTTCCCTGTCTGATACTTGTGGGGTTAAAGAGGACCTTTCATCAGTTTTTCAAAAGTCTAAATAGGGTGTTACCTTATAGGGCCGCCCCCACTGATGCCATGACTGTTTGTTTTTTAAAAGACCCCCAGTTAGTCTGCTGTGGTCCCCCATTGATTATGGTGCCTTCTATTATAATGAGGAGTATCGGAACAATGAGGAGGAGACTGAGTCTTTCTCAGTGGGTGTTTCCCTGGCTGTGACGCTCTCCGCTGTGATTGGACAGCGCTACAGCCAGGGAGAAGACGACTCCGATTGAGAAATCCTGGCGTCTCCTTCTCCCTGTTCTGATGCTAGTAATTAGCATACTGAGCGGGGAAAATACCGAAAGGCACAGCAGGCGAACGGAGTTGCGCCCAGGAATAATAGTAAGCACTTTAAGATCCCTGCTTTATGCCCTACCTAATGTGCTACTTATCTTATAACGTCTGGACCCATGAAAGGTCCTCTTTAAGTTCCTGGGATGGTTGTGGTTACTAGGTGCTATTTATCCTATTGCTGCGGGCCAGGAGTTTTAATTGTCCTCCAGCCTTTGTTTGGTGCTGGAGCTATGCTCCTGTCCTGAGTGTTCCATCTGCCCAGTTCTTGAGGGCCACCCAGTGAGACATAGGTTTGCACTATATGATACCTGAGTAATTCCAGAAAACCTTGCTTTTTATTGGGGTGCAAGTAAAGTGTGATACAGCCATTTACGGGGTTTATTAATAGGAAATATACGTACATCTTATTAGCTGTTCTGCGGTGAACGTACATTGTTTTACAGCCATTCATGTGTTGTATTAATAGGAAATAAAGTATGTGTTATTAGAAGCTGTTAGAATCTGTTCAACTGTGATATTACTTTCTTCTACAGCCAATTGTTACGGTGCAGTGTGGGGGAAAACCCCACACCGAAGGGAAGCAGGAACAGAAACTAGGCCTGGACACTGGGGAAAGGGAGCTGGTCACCTTTTTGAGCAACCCTAATGAAATTCCTGACTTTAAGTATGAACAGGCCTCGATGGTAGGAAAGTTAGTACACCAAAACCTAGGGCCCTAACTCACCCTGTATATCTGTAAAGAATAAATCAAGGCAACTGGACGTACTGTAGATTTCTTGAAAACGTTTCACTCATTCTTCCAACGAGCTTTCTCAAGAACGAGTGAAACGTTTTTCAAGAAATCTACAGTACGTCCAGTTGCCTTGATTTATTCTTAACAAATATACCATTACCTGGATAAATGAGAACCTTCACAGTCACCCAGTATATCCCTGGTAAAAGTGTCAGGACTAGAGACAATCAGTTCCTCCACCAGAAGCATGAACCAGAATCTCCCTTAGGCCTAGAAAAAAAGGAAAGAGGAAAACAAAACTTACTGTCGTGTTTTAGAGCAGATCCACCTGACCCCTAGAACATCTAACAACAATTTTTCAGACATGTTCTAGTAGGAGTCCAGCTCCCTTTCCCCAGTGTCCAGGCCTAGTTTCTATTCCCGCTTCCCATCGGTGTACGGTGTGGAGTTTTCCCCCACACTGCATCGTGACAATTGGCTGTAGAAGAAAGTAATATCAGAGTTGAACGGATTCTAACGGCTTCTAATAACACATACTTTATTTCCTATTAATACAACACATGAATGGCTGTAAAACAATGTACGTTCACTGCAGAACAGCTAATAAGATGTACGTATATTTCCTATTAATAAACCCCGTAAATGGCTGTATCACACTTTACTTGCACCCCAATAAAAAGCAAGGTTTTCTGGAATTACTGAGCTATCATATAGTGCAAACCTAAAAGCAGCAGTATAACAGCAATTTGGATCCCCAATTAGTGCAGCAAGGTGTAATAGAATCACTCCTATTACCCAGGCTGTGCACTCCCCTATAGGACCCTGTTCTCCTTTTATAGTGTGGATAATGCCTCCCTATCCTTTTCCTACACTTCTAACAATCTTTCCCTGAACTTCTAAATCTTTTTCTTTGCTGCATAAAGTCTATCCTAACACTGTCCCTAGCGCCTGTCATATCTCTCCATGCACTATGTAAACTGGAAATGGCAGCATCCTAGATGGCTGAGGCTATTTATAGGGCTGTGACATCACAGGGGCTGGCTGCTTATTGGCTGCATGCATGGTATTGTGGATGAACCCTTGTTCTCAGAGTTCTTTGCTCCATGTTCTAACATGTGTAGCAGCCATTTTAGTTAAAAATAAAATTTGTTACCACGAAGATTGAGGAAATTAGACTTCAGTACGAATCACATTTTTCCAGAAATTTGTTTTGAATTCCACTTCGTCAACTTTGATTCGCTCATCTCTAATTATATGCAGTACAACATGAGTCACAATTTTGAATTGTTCTACAGACACTACCCCTACAGCCTATAAACAACTTATGTGTCAACCCTCAGAAGGGAAAAGATCTACAGAAGTAAGGGGCAGGCAACTTTTCTATTGGTTGCTAGGGATTTTGCTAAGCTGTGACAAAGCCTTCTCGTTGGCCCACAAGCTAGAAGAAGGGAGGGATGATCACCTGAAGTGTACTGTGTTAAAAAAAAAAAATATTGGTCATTATGAATCTATAGCACTATATTCTAAATATTCACAAATTCTCGAAGTGCCAATATTTGCAATAAAAATTTGCTTTTCAAATATTTGCGCTCAACACAATTTATAGACTGTATCCCTCTGAGGATACTGTGGCTATTATATACTTATGTACACTACTCACAAAAAGTTAGGGATATTTGACTTTTGGGTGAGTTTTGAGGAAAACTAAGAAAAAGTTCACTCTACAGTGATATTATATCATGAAAGTAGGGCATTTAAGTAGAAGCATGCAATGGTGATTTCATCTCAAACAATTTATTGAAACAAAAGCCAACAAAAGTGGTGGTTATATCCCCACAAAAAATGTAAATGTCTCTAAAACTTGTCATGTAGCCTTGAGCATCAATTGCAGCTTGACAGTGACGTCTCATGCTGTTCACAAGTCGATTTATTGTCTGCTCAGGCATGGCATCCCACTGTTCTTGAAAGACAGCACTCAGGTCATTGAAATTATGGAGTACAGAGTTACGAGCCTCTACATCAGGCATCCTCAAACTGCGGCCCTCCAGCTGTTGTAAAACTACAACTCCCACCATGCCCTGCTGTAGGCTGATAGCTGTAGTATGTTTGGGCATGCTGGGAGTTGTAGTTTTGCAACAGCTGGAGGGCCACAGTTTGAGGATGCCTGCTCTACATGGTGACTCAGCTGATCCCTTAGGTTTTCAATAAGATTCAGGTCTGGAGAAAGTGCAGGGGAGAAAATCCTGCACTTGTGGCCCGTTGCTAATGACGATCCCCAGCAAAAATGCAAACAGTGGCGGATGCCCGCAGCGAACCACAAGTACCACAATAGACATCCTACACAAGATAGCAATTATGGTTTCTCAAGTAGCTCGGGGACCTAGCACTCACCTACCTAAGGGCCACAAGTGCAGGATTTGATCCCCTATATAACGGCACAACTGCATGTGGGTTTGAGCACTTCCTGCTTGTTTGTGGTTTGTATTTATAGAGGTGTATAAATTCCAATTTAAATGTTACTGTTTTCCATCTACAGGCTACATTTAGGTGCATCTGTGAGGCCTGGGCCTTATCAGCCAGTCTTGAGTGGGACTTGCAGACTCCTCCCATTGCTAGCATGGTTACATGCTGGAGGTAACTGGTGAGTTGTTTGTGAGTTGGCCTCATGCTCCTGTAATTTGCCCACTGGCTCCTGGTAATGCCCATATGGCACAGGCAGGTGAGTGTTAGGTCCCCGAGCTACTTGAGAAACCTTGGCGCGGTGCTCGGGCTCAGACATGTCCTAATTTAAAATCAGTTTGAGGGTTTAGTAAGACCGCAGAGTGCACCTGTCTTTGCTATTATTTTGTTATATTGCTGTGTTGTTCTTGCAGAGGCACAATGACCAGATTATTGATGTTATTCAAGTAGTATGGGCTTGTCACTGTACCATTTACAAAGTGTAGGGCAGTCTGTATTGAGTAGACACACCTGCCCATACTGTAACACCACCACCACCAAAGGCTCGTCTGGTGACAATAGTTAGCGTTCTCCTTGACGTCTCCAACATCATTGGCGGGCATCATTTCTGCCTAGCGTAAATTGACTTTAACTAGCAAACAGCACTGAGCCCACTGGACCCTCATCCAGTATAGATGCTCCCTTGCCCATGCAAGACGATGACACCTCTGCCTGGTGGAGTGGTCAAGCAACCTTGCAGGTCGTATAGCATGCAGACCACGCTGATGTAAACAGTTTTGAATGGTCTGACGTGACACTTAGGTGCCTTTCACCTCCCTTAAATGTGCCTGAAGTTGTGTGGAATTCATCATCTGGCTCCGCAGGGCATTGTTCACGATAAAGCGGACATCAGTGTGAGATGTGGCCAATGGATGTCCATTTCTATGCCTTTCTGTGACTCTACCAGTCTCTCTGTATCTCTGTTGCAACCTGCTGATGACACTCTGTGATACTCTAAGCTTAGTTGCCACTTCCGTCTGAGAATCTACTGTTTGAAGCCTTGCAATGGCGAGGCATGGTTAATCAATTGTTAGGTGTCATCTTGGTCACATGATGTCAAACTGTGAACAGCATGATGAGGACTGTTTAAGTACCAATTCTAATTGAACCAGAAAATGTATTGGGCGATTCGTGGATCAAACACCTGTTGTGAATTTTGCCGTTAAACTCCTTGTTAGAGAACAGCAAGTTGTGGAAAAAGGACTAAAAAAGTAAGACCTATGCATTCAAAAATTTAGAGAAGGTCACATTAAGTTTACCTATAAAGGTTAGAGTGCATTTTAGGTTCATCATGAAATTTCACCCACAAAGCAAATATCCCTAACTTTTTGTGAGTAGTTGTATACTGTGTTGATCGAGCACTTTAGGATGCTCGGGTGCTCTACAGCACACAATGGAAGTTAATGGGAGAAATTGAGCATTAACCACTTCAGCCCCGCTAGGTGAAACCCCCTTCATGACCAGAGCACTTTTTACACTTCGGCACTACACTCCTTTCACCGTTTATCGCTCGGTCATGCAACTTACCACCCAAATGAATTTTACCTCCTTTTCTTCTCACTAATGGAGCTTTCATTTGGTGGTATTTTATTGCTGCTGACATTTTTACTTTTTTTGTTATTAATCAAAATGTAACGATTTTTTTGCAAAAAAATGACATTTTTCACTTTCAGCTGTAAAATTTTGCAAAAAAAACGACATCCATATATAAATTTTTCGCCAAATTTATTGTTCTACATGTCTTTGATAAAAAAAAATGTTTGGGCAAAAAAAAAAATGGTTTGGGTAAAAGTTATAGCATTTACAAACTATGGTACAAAAATGTGAATTTCCGCTTTTTGAAACAGCTCTGACTTTCTGAGCACCTGTCATGTTTCCTGAGGTTCTACAATGCCCAAACAGTAGAAAACCCCCCATTTCGGAAAGTAGACACCCTAAGGTATTCGCTGATGGGCATAGTGAGTTCATAGAACTTTTTATTTTTTGTCACAAGTTAGCGGAAAATGATGATGATTTTTTATTTTTATTTTTTTTTCTTACAAAGTCTCATATTCCACTAACTTGCGACAAAAAATAAAAAATTCTAGGAACTCGCCATGCCCCTCACGGAATACCTTGGGGTGTCTTCTTTCCAAAATGGGGTCACTTGTGGCGTAGTTATACTGCCCTGGCAATTTAGGGGCCCAAATGTGTGAGAAGAACTTTGCAATCAAAATGTGTAAAAAATGACCGGTGAAATCCAAAAGGTGCACTTTGAAATATGTGCCCCTTTGCCCACCTTGGCAGCAAAAAAGTGTCACACATCTGGTATCGCCGTACTCAGGAGAAGTTGGGGAATGTGTTTTGGGGTGTCATTTTACATATACCCATGCTGGGTGAGAAAAATATCTTGGTCAAATGCCAACTTTGTATAAAAAAATGGGAAAAGTTGTCTTTTGCCAAGATATTTCTCTCATCCAGCATGGGTATATGTAAAATGACACCCCAAAACACATTCCCCAACTTCTCCTGAGTACGGCGATACCAGATGTGTCACACTTTTATGCTGCCAAGGTGGGCAAAGGGGCACATATTCCAAAGTGCACCTTTCAGATTTTGCAGGCCATTTTTTACACATTTTGATTGCAAGGTACTTCTCACACATTTGGGCCCCTAAATTGCCAGGGCAGTATAACTACGCCACAAGTGACC
The DNA here is from genome assembly GCF_014858855.1 of Bufo gargarizans. NCBI lineage: Eukaryota > Metazoa > Chordata > Amphibia > Anura > Bufonidae > Bufo > Bufo gargarizans. Next base: position 445,536,043 of record NC_058082.1, on the reverse strand, counting down.
CCATTTTGGAAAGAAGACACCCCAAGGTATTCCGTGAGGGGCATGGCGAGTTTCTAGAATTTTTTATTTTTTGTCACAAGTTAGCGGAAAATGATGATTTTTTTTTTTTCTCTTTTTTCCTTACAAAGTCTCATATTCCACTAACTTGCGACAAAAAATAAAAAATTCTAGGAACTCGCCATGCCCCTCACAGAATACCTTGGGGTGTCTTCTTTCCAAAATGGGGTCACTTGTGGCGTAGTTATACTGCCCTGGCAATTTAGGGGCCCAAATGTGTGAGAAGTACCTTGCAATCAAAATGTGTAAAAAATGGCCTGCAAAATCTGAAAGGTGCACTTTGGAATATGTGCCCCTTTGCCCACCTTGGCAGCAAAAAAGTGTGACACATCTGGTATCGCCGTACTCAGGAGAAGTTGGGGAATGTGTTTTGGGGTGTCATTTTACATATACCCATGCTGGATGAGAGAAATATCTTGGCAAAAGACAACTTTTCCCATTTTTTTATACAAAGTTGGCATTTGACCAAGATATTTTTCTCACCCAGCATGGGTATATGTAAAATGACACCCCAAAACACATTCCCCAACTTCTCGTGAGTACGGCGATACCAGATGTGTCACACTTTTTTGCTGCCAAGGTGGGCAAAGGGGCACATATTCCAAAGTGCACCTTTTGGATTTCACCGGTCATTTTTTACACATTTTGATTGCAAAGTTCTTCTCACACATTTGGGCCCCTAAATTGCCAGGGCAGTATAACTACGCCATAAGTGACCCCATTTTGGAAAGAAGACACCCCAAGGTATTCCGTGAGGGGCATGGCGAGTTCCTAGAATCTTTTATTTTTTGTCGCAAGTTAGTGGAATATGAGACTTTGTAAGGAAAAAAGAAAAAAAAATGAAAAATCATCATTTTCCGCTAACTTGTGACAAAAAATAAAAAATTCTAGGAACTCGCTGTGCCCCTCACGGAATACCTTGGGGTGTCTTCTTTCCAAAATGGGGTCACTTGTGGCGTAGTTATACTGCCCTGGCAATTTAGGGGCCCAAATGTGTAAGAAGTACCTTGCAATCAAAATCTGTAAAAAATGGCCTGTGAAATCCGAAAGGTGCACTTTGGAATATGTGCCCCTTTGCCCACCTTGGCTGCAAAAAAGTGTCACACATCTGGTATTGCCGTACTCAGGAGAAGTTGGGGAATGTGTTTTGGGGTTCCATTTTACATATAACCATGCTGGGTGAGAGAAATATCTTGGCAAAAGACAACTTTTCCTATTTTTTTTATACAAAGTTGGCATTTGACCAAGATATTTTTCTCACCCAGCATGGGTATATGTAAAATGACACCCCAAAACACATTCCCCAACTTCTCCTGAGTACGGCGATACCAGATGTGTGACACTTTTTTGCAGCCTAGATGCGCAAAGGGGCCCAAATTCCTTTTAGGAGGGCATTTTTAGACATTTGGATCCCAGACTTCTTCTCACACTTTCGGGCCCCTAAAAAGCCAGGGCAGTATAAATACCCCACATGTGACCCCACTTTGGAAAGAAGACACCCCAAGGTATCCAATGAGGGGCCTGGCGAGTTCATAGAAATTTTTTATTTTTTGCATAAGTTAGCGGAAATTGATTTTTTTGGTTTTTTTTCTCACAAAGTCTCACTTTCCGCTAACTTAGGACAAAAATTTCAATCTTTCATGGACTCAATATGCCCCTCAGCAAATACCTTGGGGTGTCTTGTTTCCGAAATGGGGTCACATGTGGGGTATTTATACTGCCCTGGCTTTTTAGGGGCCCTAAAGCGTGAGAAGAAGTCTGGAATATAAATGTCTAAAAATGTTTACGCATTTGGATTCCGTGAGGGGTATGGTGAGTTCATGTGAGATTTTATTTTTTGACACAAGTTAGTAGAATATGAGACTTAGTAAGAAAAAACAAAAACAAAAACAAACAAAAAATTTCCGCTAACTTGTGCCCAAAAAAATGTCTGAATGGAGCCTTACAGGGGGGGGTGATTAATGACAGGGGGGGTGATCAATGACAGGGGGGTGATCAACGACAGGGGGGTAATCACCCATATAGACTCCCGGATCACCCCCCTGTCATTGATCACCCCCCTGGTAAGGCTCCATTCAGACGTCCGTATAATTTTTACGGATCCATGGATCGGATCCGCAAAACACATGCGGACGTCCGAATGGAGCCTTACAGGGGGGTGATCAATGACAGGGGGGTGATCAGGGAGTGTATATGGGTGATCACCCGCCTGTCATTGATCACCCCCTGTAAGGCTCCATTCAGACGTCCGCATGTGTTTTGCGGATCCGATCCATGTATCCATGATCCGTAAAAATCATGCGGACGTCTGAATGGAGCCTTACAGGGGGGTGATCAATGACAGGGGGGTGATCAATGACAGGGGGTGATCAGGGAGTGTATATGGGTGATCACCCGCCTGTCATTGATCACCCCCCTGTAAGGCTCCATTCAGACGTCCGCATGATTTTTACGGATCCATGGATACATGGATCGGATCCACAAAACACATGCGGACGTCTGAATGGAGCCTTACAGGGGGGTGATCAATGACTGACAGGGGGATGATCAGGGAGTGTATATGGGTGATCACCGGCCTGTCATTGATCACCCCCTGTAAGGCTCCATTCAGACGTCCGCATGTGTTTTGCGGATCCGATCCATGTATCCATGGATCCGTAAAAATCATGCGGACGTCTGAATGGAGCCTTACAGGGGGGTGATCAATGACAGGGGGGTGATCAATGACAGGGGGTGATCAGGGAGTGTATATGGGTGATCACCCGCCTGTCATTGATCACCCCCCTGTAAGGCTCCATTTAGACGTCCGTATGCGTTTTGCGGATCCGATCCATGTATCCGTGGATCCGTAAAAATCATACGGACGTCTGAACGGAGCCTGACAGGGGGGTGATCAATGACAGGGCGGTGATCAATGACAGGGGGGTGATCAGGGAGTTTATATGGGGTGATCATGGGTGATCAGGGGTTTATAAGGGGTTAATAAGTGATGGGGGGGTGTAGTGTAGTGTGGTGTTTGGTGCGACTGTACTGACCTACCTGAGTCCTCTGGTGGTCGATCCTAACAAAAGGGACCACCAGAGGACCAGGTAGGAGGTATATTAGACGCTGTTATGAAAACAGCGTCTAATATACCTGTTAGGGGTTAAAAAATTCGGATCTCCAGCCTGCCAGCGAGCGATCGCCGCTGGCAGGCTGGAGATCCACTCGCTTACCTTCCGTTCCTGTGAGCGCGCGCGCCTTCACAGGAAATCCCGGCCCTCGCGAGATGACGCATATATGCGTGACTCTGCTCAGGGCCGCCACCTCCGGACCGCACATCTGCTGTTAGGCGGTCCGGAGGTGGTTAAACCAGGCACCCCCTGCTCTGAAGAGGGGAGGGCGCCGGGTCCCACTGAGGTCTATGCAGAAGATCACTGTACAGTGAGGGAATCCCCCAGTGTGAGTTTGCAGCTTAGGAGTCCCTGCTATGACTCCATATATAGCTATGTCCACATATGGAGTCAGTGCTTGGGGACACCTAGTGTATTTAAATCTAATTTAGCCTCTATTTCTGAAAAGTATCTTACGGGATTTGAACTCACAACCTTCTACATTAGAGGCAAGGACCTTAACCAATCAGCTATAAAGATGGATGATACACTGTGTCAGAAAAACCTCATAGTAGTTTGTCATGTAGTAAGAATTCCTATACAGCAGAAGTATCATTTTATATTTCAGTGCACATTAACATGTGTCTATATAGTGTAGTGGTTAAGGTTCATGTCTCTAATGGAGATGCTTGTGAGTTCAATTCCTGGCAGAAACATTTCAGAAATAGAGGCTAAAATTAAATTAATATTTTTTTTTAGTAATTGCAAAAAAATGTATGGCACAAAATAAATGTGTAATTACTAAAAATAAATAAAAAAATCTATATCTATCTATATATATATATATATATATATATATATATATATATATACAGACGTGGACAAAATTGTTGGTACCCTTTGGTCAATGAAAGAAAAAGTCACAATGGTCACAGAAATAACTTTAATCTGACAAAAGTAATAATAAATTAAAATTCTATAAATGTTAACCAATGAAAGTCAGACATTGTTTTTCAACCATGCTTCAACAGAATTATGTAAAAAAATAAACTCATGAAACAGGCATGGACAAAAATGATGGTACCCCTAACTTAATATTTTGTTGCGCAACCTTTTGAGGCAATCACTGCAATCAAACGCTTCCTGTAACTGTCAATGAGACATCTGCACCTCTCAGCAGGTATTTTGGCCCACTCCTCATGAGCAAACTGCTCCAGTTGTGTCCGGTTTGAAGGGTGCCTTTTCCAGACTGCATGTTTCAGCTCCTTCCAAAGATGCTCAATAGGATTGAGGTCAGGGCTCATAGAAGGCCACTTTAGAATAGTCCAATTTTTTCCTCTTAGCCATTCTTGGGTGTTTTTAGCGGTGTGTTTTGGGTCATTGTCCTGTTGCAAGACCCATGACCTGCGACTGAGACCAAGCTTTCTGACACTGGCTAGTACATTTCTCTCTAGAATTCCTTGATAGTCTTGAGATTTCATTGTACCCTGCACAGATTCAAGACACCCTGTGCCAGACGCAGCAAAGCAGCCCCAGAACATAACAGAGCCTCCTCCATGTTTCACAGTAGGGACAGTGTTCTTTTCTTGATATGCTTCATTTTTTCGTCTGTGAACATACAGCTGATGTGCCTTGGCAAAAACTTCGATTTTTGTCTCATCTGTCCACAGGACATTCTCCCAGAAGCTTTGTGGCTTGTCAACATGTAGTTTGGCATATTCCAGTCTTGCTTTTTTATGATTCGTTTTCAACAATGGTGTCCTCCTTGGTCGTCTCCCATGTAGTCCACTTTGGCTCAAACAACGACGGATGGTGCGATCTGACACTGATGTTCCTTGAGCATGAAGTTCACCTTGAATCTCTTTAGAAGTCTTTCTAGGCTCTTTTGTTACCATTCGGATTATCCGTCTCTTAGATTTGTCATCAATTTTCCTCCTGCGGCCACGTCCAGGGAGGTTGGCTACAGTCCCATGGATCTTAAACTTATGAATAATATGTGCAACTGTACTCACAGGAACATCTAGTTGCTTGGAGATGGTCTTATAGCCTTTACCTTTAACATGCTTGTCTATAATTTTCTTTCTGATCTCTTGAGACAGCTCTTTCCTTTGCTTCCTCTGGTCCATGTCGAGTGTGGTACACACCATATCACCAAACAACACAGTGATTACCTGGAGCCATATATATAGGCCCAATGGCTGATTACAAGGTTGTAGACACCTGTGATGCTAATTAGTGGACACACCTTGAATTAACATGTCCCTTTGGTCACATTATGTTCTGTGTTTTCTAGGGGTACCATCATTTTTGTCCATGCGTGTTTCATGAGTTTATTTTTTTACATAATTCTGTTGAAGCATGGTTGAAAAACAATGTCTGACTTTCATTGGTTAACATTTATAGAATTTTAATTTATTATTACTTTTGTCAGATTAAAGTTATTTCTGTGACCATTGTGACTTTTTCTTTCATTGACCAAAGGGTACCAACAATTTTGTCCACGTCTGTATATATATATAGATTGTGTAGAATCAGGGCAGCACACCTAGTATCAAACCGATGGGTGCCAGCGGTGAAAACACCTTACCAGGGTGTATGATATAAAACAAGGAAAGACACCGCAGCACATCCGTAGGTGAAATATTGTGGATCTTTATTCACCCTTGCGACGTTTTAGTCCTCTTACTGGGACTATTTTCAAGCAATGCATCATACAAAAGTGTGGGTATTTATGTGATCAAATCAAATTAATATCCATAAGTGGTGATTAACAACATGTATAAATATACAGCAAAATACCTCATATATAAATGAGAAAAATACATTGTGTCTGGAAAACCGTATGGTCAGTCCAGATATCCATATAAAACACATCTAGTATTGTGATTTATCAGAAAACATGACATAATTTACAAATGATAATTAACAGGAGTTATACTCATCACCTGTGAAAGTATAAGTGTGGGCAGGGCCGACGAGGAATCAGGTGGGCTCAATGGCTGGCGGATACACTATTGCGGTTCTCCGCATGGATACGGCGTCCCGGAACTAAAGCTGCGCATGTCCATGATCTCACTTCCGGAATAATCACATGAACTCCTTGCGTAAGGATAAGACTGTATCTGCGCATGTCCGTGAGGTCATCCCCAGAGCAATCACAAGACCTCGTGCAGAGACATCACATGATCGCCTGCGGAGACGTCATCCGACAGATCGCATAACAGTCTGTTATAGTAAATCTTCTAATGTAGAAGCAGGCGTATTAAATCAGTATAGATGAGGAGTATCGGCTTATATAATCAGGATATGACACCCCAAGTAAAATATCGGGTGACATGCTATCTTACGTTGCGCTGTCATCCGAAAGTTATGAAAAGAGAAGGGGGAGAGCAGCGGCAGCCGCTATCTTCCCTTCTCTCTCATTATGTGATAACCCTATCAGGTGAAAATTATCCTGTATTGCCATAAAAATAACACTTGCCAAACATATGTTTTCAAAGAGACTGACAAAGTCTAATAAGTATGCAGCTGTCACGGGAAAAGTCGTACATTTTCTAGAGTATCCACCCTCCTGTTGAGCGAACCCTGTCCTCCGTGGGTCCTATAAGTGATAAAGAATAAAAAAATACATTATCCAAATGTATTTAATAATAAAAAACTGATTCTTCAATATATGGGTCAACAAGGACAGGACAGTCGAAGATCATATGAATAGCCAAGGCTTATATTCGACATTCAAACCCCCCGGTTTAACCGTTTGTAATTTAAAAATCCATTCGGATTCACGCTTTTTTAACATTTTGATGCGGTTTCCGCCAGTTCGCGGTAATGGGACATGATCATAAATTTTAGATCACTTTCAACATGACCCATATCCGCAAAGTGATGCGAGACAGGCAGATCCATTCGTTTCTTGCGTATTGAAAAACGGTGTTGATTAAAACGGGACTTGAAATCACAAGTGGTTTCACCCACATACAATAACTTGCATGGGCACCACAACACATAAATTATAAAACTTGAGTCACAGGTCAAAAAGAATTTGATGGGATAAATAACCCCTGTGCGGGGATGAGTGAAGTCACGCCCCTTCACCATGTATTTACAATTTACACAGTGGAGGCACGGGTAACTGCCAGTTTTTTTAGGAGCCAAAAGTAATTGACGTGTGCTCTTTTGTGGGCCTATGTCATTTTTTACAAGCTTATCTTTTAAATTACGGACTCTCTTGTAAGACATAATTGGTCGGGTAGAAAATTCTGGAATGTTCCTGTGTTCTGTACTCAGAATCGGCCAGTGTTTGTTGACAATCTTACTAATGTAAGGGCTTACTTCACTGAAAGTGGATACAAAAGGTATTTTGTGGGCTTGGTCCTTTTTAGTGCCCTGAAACAATTCGCTTCTGTCTTTTTGATTAATACGTTTCAGTTGTTGTTGTAATATAGTAGTCGGGTATTCTCTTTCTTTGAAACATTGTGTCATATTGTCAAGAGTTTTATCTAATGAGGTGGGATCACTGATTATTCTTTTTGCTCTAATGAACTGACTATATGGTAGTGACCGCACCATCGTCCGAGGGTGAGCACTGTCAAACCTCAGGGCGGTGTTGCGGTCAGTCGATTTAGTATAAATCTCAGTACTCAACACATTTCCCAAGCGTCGAACACTGACATCCAAAAAATGTATTGTACTTTCAGAGTACTCCAACGTGAATTGTATATCGGGGATCAGGCTGTTCAAAAAGTTATGGAACAATTGTAGCTCCAATGCTGAACCCGTCCAGATGACAAAAATATCGTCTATGTATCGCCACCACTTCAGCACATGGCTGAAGTGGTGGGATACATAGACGTAATGCTCCTCCAAATAGGAGACGACCATGTTGGCGTAAGTGGGGGCCACATTCGTCCCCATGGCCGTCCCCCTAATTTGCATATAATAATCGTCTCCAAAAAGAAAATAATTATTATATAAAATCATTTGTAGCAGAGCCAGAAAAAAGGTTTGTGCCTCTGTGGTGTAGTCAGACTTTTCCAAAGCCGATTTTACCACGGTCATGCCCAAGTCATGCTGGATCGAAGTATACAGACTGACGATGTCGAAGGAGGCCAAAATGGCATCCTCCGGCATCGTCACGTCTGCCAATTTTAACAAAAAGTCAGTTGTGTCTTTCAAGTAAGATTGAGAATTGACCACATAGGTCTGTAGAACTTTGTCTAGAAAAATAGAAGCATTACTGAGTAAGGAGCCACGGCCGGAGACGATCGGTCTACCCGGCGGGCACTGAAGATTTTTGTGAATTTTTGGTAATAAATACAGTATTGGGGTAACCGGATAATCTATCAGTAAGAACTTACTCAGTTGGTCATCTATGAGGCCCATTTGTGTATATCTGCTAACAAGTGACTTTAATTCTCGCTGTATGTCAAATTTGGGGTCCCTTTGGAGTTTTGTATACACAGCAGTGTCAGATAACTGGCGGGTAGCTTCAGCTAAATACATAGAAGTATCCATGACCACTATCGCACCACCCTTATCAGCAGGTTTGATGGTGAGAGAGTGGTCATGGATTAACTGATCAAGTGCTTCTAAATCCTGTTTGGTCACATTTGGATGTTGAATGTGATCAAAGAGGCCCGAATGTTTCAACTCCTGTATGTCACTCAACACAGCATCTGAAAATACCTCAAAAGCTTTAGAGGATATTTGTGGAGAAAAATCTTTTGTCACACGTAATCCCCAATTAGACAAACATAATTCATGCATAGATACAGTAGTAGTCTTCTGTACATCCTGAAAATGAATCCTCAATTTGATCAATCTAAAGAAATATAATAAATCAGCTTCCAGTTCGTACCAATTGATAGCACTAGCCGGACAAAAATTCAGGCCCTTTTCAAGCAATTGTAATTGTGTCAAAGTCAACACATGAGAAGAAATATTTACCACTGTCCGTTCGATCAAATGTTGATCTTTCGCAGGGTTTTCTGACTTCTTGTCTTTACGGTATCTATTTCTACGCCGGCCGCCCCTTCTTGTGGTTTTCTTGTGTTGGTAAGTTGAGGTCCTAAAAAAGTGGCGGAATTATTGGTGTTTAGATTATCTAAACACCAATAATTCCGCCACTTTTTTAGGACCTCAACTTACCAACACAAGAAAACCACAAGAAGGGGCGGCCGGCGTAGAAATAGATACCAGTAAAGACAAGAAGTCAGAAAACCCTGCGAAAGATCAACATTTGATCGAACGGACAGTGGTAAATATTTCTTCTCATGTGTTGACTTTGACACAATTACAATTGCTTGAAAAGGGCCTGAATTTTTGTCCGGCTAGTGCTATCAATTGGTACGAACTGGAAGCTGATTTATTATATTTCTTTAGATTGATCAAATTGAGGATTCATTTTCAGGATGTACAGAAGACTACTACTGTATCTATGCATGAATTATGTTTGTCTAATTGGGGATTACGTGTGACAAAAGATTTTTCTCCACAAATATCCTCTAAAGCTTTTGAGGTATTTTCAGATGCTGTGTTGAGTGACATACAGGAGTTGAAACATTCGGGCCTCTTTGATCACATTCAACATCCAAATGTGACCAAACAGGATTTAGAAGCACTTGATCAGTTAATCCATGACCACTCTCTCACCATCAAACCTGCTGATAAGGGTGGTGCGATAGTGGTCATGGATACTTCTATGTATTTAGCTGAAGCTACCCGCCAGTTATCTGACACTGCTGTGTATACAAAACTCCAAAGGGACCCCAAATTTGACATACAGCGAGAATTAAAGTCACTTGTTAGCAGATATACACAAATGGGCCTCATAGATGATCCAACTGAGTGAGTTCTTATTGATAGATTATCCGGTTACCCCAATACTGTATTTATTACCAAAAATTCACAAAAATCTTCAGTGCCCGCCGGGTAGACCGATCGTCTCCGGCCGTGGCTCCTTACTCAGTAATGCTTCTATTTTTCTAGACAAAGTTCTACAGACCTATGTGGTCAATTCTCAATCTTACTTGAAAGACACAACTGACTTTTTGTTAAAATTGGCAGACGTGACGATGCCGGAGGATGCCATTTTGGCCTCCTTCGACATCGTCAGTCTGTATACTTCGATCCAGCATGACTTGGGCATGACCGTGGTAAAATCGGCTTTGGAAAAGTCTGACTACACCACAGAGGCACAAACCTTTTTTCTGGCTCTGCTACAAATGATTTTATATAATAATTATTTTCTTTTTGGAGACGATTATTATATGCAAATTAGGGGGACGGCCATGGGGACGAATGTGGCCCCCACTTACGCCAACATGGTCGTCTCCTATTTGGAGGAGCATTACGTCTATGTATCCCACCACTTCAGCCATGTGCTGAGGTGGTGGCGATACATAGACGATATTTTTGTCATCTGGACGGGTTCAGCATTGGAGCTACAATTGTTCCATAACTTTTTGAACAGCCTGATCCCCGATATACAATTCACGTTGGAGTACTCTGAAAGTACAATACATTTTTTGGATGTCAGTGTTCGACGCTTGGGAAATGTGTTGAGTACTGAGATTTATACTAAATCGACTGACCGCAACACCGCCCTGAGGTTTGACAGTGCTCACCCTCGGACGATGGTGCGGTCACTACCATATAGTCAGTTCATTAGAGCAAAAAGAATAATCAGTGATCCCACCTCATTAGATAAAACTCTTGACAATATGACACAATGTTTCAAACAAAGAGAATACCCGACTACTATATTACAACAACAACTGAAACGTATTAATCAAAAAGACAGAAGCGAATTGTTTCAGGGCACTAAAAAGGACCAAGCCCACAAAATACCTTTTGTATCCACTTTCAGTGAAGTAAGCCCTTACATTAGTAAGATTGTCAACAAACACTGGCCGATTCTGAGTACAGAACACAGGAACATTCCAGAATTTTCTACCCGACCAATTATGTCTTACAAGAGAGTCCGTAATTTAAAAGATAAGCTTGTAAAAAATGACATAGGCCCACAAAAGAGCACACGTCAATTACTTTTGGCTCCTAAAAAAACTGGCAGTTACCCGTGCCTCCACTGTGTAAATTGTAAATACATGGTGAAGGGGCGTGACTTCACTCATCCCCGCACAGGGGTTATTTATCCCATCAAATTCTTTTTGACCTGTGACTCAAGTTTTATAATTTATGTGTTGTGGTGCCCATGCAAGTTATTGTATGTGGGTGAAACCACTTGTGATTTCAAGTCCCGTTTTAATCAACACCGTTTTTCAATACGCAAGAAACGAATGGATCTGCCTGTCTCGCATCACTTTGCGGATATGGGTCATGTTGAAAGTGATCTAAAATTTATGATCCTGATCATGTCCCATTACCGCGAACTGGCGGAAACCGCATCAAAATGTTAAAAAAGCGTGAATCCGAATGGATTTTTAAATTACAAACGGTTAAACCGGGGGGTTTGAATGTCGAATATAAGCCTTGGCTATTCATATGATCTCCGACTGTCCTGTCCTTGTTGACCCATATATTGAAGAATCTGTTTTTTATTATTAAATACATTTGGATAATGTATTTTTTTATTCTTTATCACTTATAGGACCCACGGAGGACAGGGTTCGCTCAACAGGAGGGTGGATACTCTAGAAAATGTACGACTTTTTCCGTGACAGCTGCATACTTATTAGACTTTGTCAGTCTCTTTGAAAACATATGTTTGGCAAGCGTTATTTTTATGGCAATACAGGATAATTTTCACCTGATAGGGTTATCACATAATGAGAGAGAAGGGAAGATAGCGGCTGCCGCTGCTCTCCCCCTTCTCTTTTCATAACTTTCGGATGACAGCGCATCGTAAGATAGCATGTCACCCGATATTTTACCCGGGGTGTCATATCCTGATTATATAAGCCAATACTCCTCATCTATACTGATTTAATACGCCTGCTTCTACATTAGAAGATTTACAATAACAGACTGTTATGCGATCTGTCGGATGACGTCTCCGCAGGCGATCATGTGATGTCTCTGCACGAGGTCATGTGATTGCTCTGGGGATGACCTCACGGACATGCGCAGATACAGTCTTATCCTTACGCAAGGAGTTCATGTGATTATTCCGGAAGTGAGATCATGGACATGCGCAGCTTTAGTTCCGGGACGCCGTATCCATGCGGAGAAGCCGCAATAGTGTATCCGCCAGCCATTGAGCCCACCTGATTCCTCGTCGGCCCTGCCCACACTTATACTTTCACAGGTGATGAGTATAACTCCTGTTAATTATCATTTGTAAATTATGTCATGTTTTCTGATAAATCACAATACTAGATGTGTTTTATATGGATATCTGGACTGACCATACGGTTTTCCAGACACAATGTATTTTTCTCATTTATATATGAGGTATTTTGCTGTATATTTATACATGTTGTTAATCACCACTTATGGATATTAATTTGATTTGATCACATAAATACCCACACTTTTGTATGATGCATTGCTTGAAAATAGTCCCAGTAAGAGGACTGAAACGTCGCAAGGGTGAATAAAGATCCACAATATTTCACCTACGGATGTGCTGCGGTGTCTTTCCTTGTTTTATATATATATATATATATATATATATATATATATATACCTATATCTATAGCTATATATATATTTATCATACTTCTGTATATATGAATGCAAAATATGTGGGAAACTACTACTCATGTTTTTAGTCATAATATATTTACATATATTATAATATATTATATATGCTAAATATATAATAATATATGTAAATATATTATGACTACAAACTTTATATATATAAATATATATATATATATATATATATATATATAATGTTTAACCCCTTAGGGACACAGCATTATTTCACCTTAAGGACCAGGCCATTTTTTTGCAAATCTGACCAGAGTCAATTTAAGTGCTGATAACTTTAATTAAAACGCTTTGACTTATCCAGGCCATTCTGAGATTGTTCTATCATCACATATTGTACTTCATGACACTGGCAAAATGAAGTAAAAAAAATATCATTTTTATTTATAAAAAAAATACCAAATTTACCAAAATGTTTTAAAAAATAGCAAATTTCCAAGTTTCAATTTCTCTACTTCTATGATACATAGTAATACCTACAAAAATAGTTATTCCTTTACATTCCCCATATGTCTACTTCATGTTTGGATCAATTTGGGAATGATATTTTATTTTGGGGGGATGTTACAAGGCTTAGAAGTTTAGAAGCAAATCTTGAAATTTTTCAGAAATTTTCAAAAACCCACTTTTTAGGGACCAGTTCAGGTCTGAAGTCACTTTGTGAGACTTACATAATAGAAAATGTAAGGCAGGCATCTCAAACTGCGGCCATCCAGCTGTTGCAAAACTACAACTCCCACAATGCCCTGCTGTAGGCTGATACCTGTCGGCTGTCCGGGCAGGCTGGGAGTTGTAGTTTTGCAACAGCTGGAGGGCCACAGTTTGAGATCCCTGCTGTAAGGAATATTCTTTACGTTCCCCCTTATTTATACCCCTGATATAAGACTTCAGTATTCAGCTTAATTTGATTCTTAAATCTGGCCAGAGAGAGCAACGATGACACAAGACACACTTCTGTGCAGTTCAAAGTCACTCTGCATTTTTATTGATCTCATGACACATATAGTCCTAAAAGACATGATGTTTAAGTTAACCAGTAACAAACGTCTTAGCCAGCTACACATTTCAGTTATCTTATCATTTATTAGAGTCCAAGGCTATATGTGAGCAAAACCACTTAGTAGTAGTTTTCCAAGAACTTTGCCTCCTATGTGTTTCTGTGTGTGTGATGTACTAATGTATAGATAGTGATGGAATATAAGCTTATATAAGAAATAGAAATGGACTGTAATAGAACCCTTCAGGGGGGAAGGGAGAAGGGGGATCTTGGAATAGTGCATTGGCCTGATGTAATCGTAATACACGTTGCTGAAGAAGACAAAATTGAGTTATTTATACCCCATCAGAAACCACCCAAAAATGACCCCACTCTAGAAACTACTCCCCTCAAGGTATTTAAAACTGATTTTACAAACGTCGTTAACCCTTTAGGTGTTCCACAAGAGTTAATGGCAAGGTTAAGTCATGTGATATTTTTATAGAGCAGGTTATTACGGACACGGAGATACATAAATAAAAAAAGTATACATATAAGGTATCTCCGCGTCTGTAATAACCTGCTCTATAAAAATATCACATTACCTAACCCCTCAGATGAATACCGTAAAAAAAAAAAAAAACTGTGTAAAAAAGCTATTTTTTGTCACCTTACATCACAAAAAGTGTAATAGCAAGCTATCAAATAGTCATACGCACCCCAAAATAGTGCCAATAAAACAGTCATCTCATCCTGCAAAAATCATACCCTACCCAAGATATTTGCCCAAAAACCCCAAAAATCATGGCTCTCAGACTATGGAGACACTAAAACATGATTTTTTTTTTGTCTCAAAAATGAAATCATTGTGTAAAACTTACATAAATAAAAAAAGTATACATATAAGGTACGTTTTTAACAATTATTTCATTTTTGAAACAAAAACTCTGAGAGCCATAGTTTTTTCAGTTTTTGGGCGATTATCTTAGGTAGGGTCTCATTTTTTGCAGGATGAGGTGACAGTTTGATTGGTACTATTTTACCGTACATACAACTTTTTTGATCACTTTTATTACCTTTTTTTGGGAAGTAAGGTGGGCAAAATATTTATTTCATCATAGTTTTTTATTTTTTATTTTTATGGCGTTCACCGTTCAGATAAAGTAACATGACCGTTTTATATATCAGGCTGTTACGGATGCGTCAATACCTAATATGTGTAGGGAATTTTATTTTTTTCATTTTTAATCCGTGATAAATGTGTTTTTTGATTTTTACTTTTTTTTTTTCACTTTTTTTTACTTTTTTTGACCCAGACCCACTTGGTTCTTGAAGATCCAGTGGGTCTGATGTCTGTATAATACAGTACACTATATAGTGTATTGTACTGTATTCTACTTACACTTTGTCCGAACAGATCTATGCTTTTAGCACATATCTGTTCAGCACCATGGACAGCAGGATGTCTGAGAAGGCATCCTGTTGCCATGGGAACCTTCCCCGTCTGCCACAACTGAGCAGACGGGGAAGAGGAAGGACGAGAGCTGTCTGGGGGCTCCCTCCCTCTGTGACCCCATCCTGTCTGGGGGCTGCAAAAGCACAGCAGCCCCCCGATGGGAGAGGGAGCGAGCTCCCTGACTGTTATTAACCTTTTCCATACAGCGGTCCGTACGGACCATGGGATGGAAAGGGTTAAACGGCTGACACTCTGGTATAACCACTGCACACCAATGAATATTCAAGAGGAGGCGGGCGGGCCTCCCGCACTGCCTGCACCACCCGCCGGCATAATAATCATTCAGGTGTGACAGGGGGGTGAAAAATCAATATTTTCGGTGGTCAGGGACCGCGGGGATCAGAAACTGCAGAGAGCGCTGCAAACCACAGGTCTGAATTGACCTGCGGTTTGCTGCGATCGCCGACATGTGGGGGGTCACAGGACCCCCGGTGCATCTAGCCAAGGTGCCTGCTCAATGATTTGGCGGCAGTCATCGGAACCATACATGACATATGTGTCCTTAAGTACCAGGACAACATGATGTACCGGTACGTCATGTGTCCTGAAGAGGTTAAATACAATTTAGCCTCTATTTATGAAAAGTTTCTGCTGGGATTTGAACTCACTAGTAGAGTTGAGCGAACACCTGGATGTTCGGGTTCGAGAAGTTCGGCCGAACATCCCGGAAATGTTCGGGTTCGGGATCCGAACCCGATCCGAACTTCGTCCCGAACCCGAACCCCATTGAAGTCAATGGGGACCCGAACTTTTCGGCACTAAAAAGGCTGTAAAACAGCCCAGGAAAGAGCTAGAGGGCTGCAAAAGGCAGCAACATGTAGGTAAATCCCCTGCAAACAAATGTGGATAGGGAAATGAATTAAATTAAAAATTAAATAAATAAAAATTAACCAAAATCAATTGGAGAGAGGTTCCATAGCAGAGAATCTGGCTTCCCGTCACCCACCACTGGAACAGTCCATTCTCAGATATTTAGGCCCCGGCACCCAGGCAGAGGAGAGAGGTCCCGTAACAGAGAATCTGTCTTCATGTCAGCAGAGAATTAGTCTGCATGTCATAGCAGAGAATGAGGCTTCACGTCAGCCACCACTGCAACAGTCCATTGGCATATATTTAGGCCCAGCACCCAGGCAGAGGAGGGAGGTCCCGTAACAGAGAATCTGTCTTCATGTCAGCAGAGAATTAGTCTGCATGTCATAGCAGAGAATGAGGCTTCACGTCAGCCACCACTGCAACAGTCCATTGGCATATATTTAGGCCCAGCACACACACAGGCAGAGGAGAGAGGTCCCGTAACAGAGAATCTGGCTTCATGTCAGCAGAGAATCAGTCTGCATGTCATAGCAGAGAATGAGGCTTCACGTCAGCCACCACTGCAACAGTCCATTGGCATATATTTAGGCCCAGCACACACACAGGCAGAGGAGAGAGGTCCCGTAACAGAGGATCTGGCTTCATGTCAGCAGAGAATCAGTCTGCATGTCATAGCAGAGAATGAGGCTTCACGTCACCCACCACTGCAACAGTCCATTGGCATATATTTAGGCCTAGCACACAGGCAGAGCAGAGAGGTCCCGTAACAGACAATCTGGCTTCATGACAGCAGAGAATCAGTCTGCATGTCATAGCAGAGAATGAGGCTTCACGTCACCCACCACTGCAACAGTCCATTGGCATATATTTAGGCCTAGCACACAGGCAGAGCAGAGAGGTCCCGTAACAGACAATCTGGCTTCATGACAGCAGAGAATCAGTCTGCATGTCATAGCAGAGAATGAGGCTTCACGTCACCCACCACTGCAACAGTCCATTGGCATATATTTAGGCCTAGCACACAGGCAGAGCAGAGAGGTCCCGTAACAGACGATCTGGCTTCATGTCAGCAGAGAATCAGTCTGCATGTCATAGCAGAGAATGAGGCTTCACGTCAGCCACCACTGCAACAGTCCATTGGCATATATTTAGGCCCAGCACACACAGGCAGAGGAGAGAGGTCCCGTAACAGAGAATCTGTCTTCATGTCAGCAGAGAATTAGTCTGCATGTCATAGCAGAGAATCAGGCTTCACGTCACCCACCACTGCAACAGTCCATTGGCATATATTTAGGCCCAGCACCCAGGCAGAGGAGGGAGGTCCCGTAACAGAGAATCTGTCTTCATGTCAGCAGAGAATTAGTCTGCATGTCATAGCAGAGAATGAGGCTTCACGTCAGCCACCACTGCAACAGTCCATTGGCATATATTTAGGCCCAGCACACACAGGCAGAGGAGAGAGGTCCCGTAACAGACAATCTGGCTTCATGTCAGCAGAGAATTAGTCTGCATGTCATAGCAGAGAATGAGGCTTCACGTCACCCACCACTGCAACAGTCCATTGGCATATATTTAGGCCCAGCACCCAGGCAGAGGAGGGAGGTCCCGTAACAGAGAATCTGTCTTCATGTCAGCAGAGAATTAGTCTGCATGTCATAGCAGAGAATGAGGCTTCACGTCAGCCACCACTGCAACAGTCCATTGGCATATATTTAGGCCCAGCACACACACAGGCAGAGGAGAGAGGTCCCGTAACAGAGGATCTGGCTTCATGTCAGCAGAGAATCAGTCTGCATGTCATAGCAGAGAATCAGGCTTCACGTCAGCCACCACTGCAACAGTCCATTGGCATATATTTAGGCCTAGCACACAGGCAGAGGAGAGAGGTCCCGTAACAGACAATCTGGCTTCATGTCAGCAGAGAATCAGTCTGCATGTCATAGCAGAGAATGAGGCTTCACGTCAGCCACCACTGCAACAGTCCATTGTCATAAATTTAGGCCCAGCACCCAGGCAGAGGAGAGAGGTCCCGTAACAGACAATCTGGCTTCATGTCAGCAGAGAATTAGTCTGCATGTCATAGCAGAGAATCAGGCTTCATGTCAGCCACCACTGCAACAGTCCATTGGCATATATTTAGGCCTAGCACACAGGCAGAGGAGAGGTTCATTCAACTTTGGGTAGCATCGCAATATAATGGTAAAATGAAAATAAAAATAGGATTGAATGAGGAAGTGCCCTGGAGTCCAATAATATATGGTTATGGGGAGGTAGTTAATGTCTAATCTGGACAAGGGACGGACAGGTCCTGTGGGATCCATGCCTGGTTCATTTTTATGAACGTCAGCTTGTCCACATTGGCTGTAGACAGGCGGCTGCGTTTGTCTGTAATGACGCCCCCTGCCGTGCTGAATACACGTTCAGACAAAACGCTGGCTGCCGGGCAGGCCAGCACCTCCAAGGCATAAAAGGCTAGCTCTGGCCACGTGGACAATTTAGAGACCCAGAAGTTGAATGGGGCCGAACCATCAGTCAGTACGTGGAGGGGTGTGCACACGTACTGTTCCACCATGTTAGTGAAATGTTGCCTCCTGCTAACACGTTGCGTATCAGGTGGTGGTGCAGTTAGCTGTGGCGTGTTGACAAAAGTTTTCCACATCTCTGCCATGCTAACCCTGCCCTCAGAGGAGCTGGCCGTGACACAGCTGCCTTGGCGACCTCTTGCTCCTCCTCTGCCTTGGCCTTGGGCTTCCACTTGTTCCCCTGTGACATTTGGGAATGCTCTCAGTAGCGCGTCTACCAACGTGCGCTTGTACTCGCGCATCTTCCTATCACGCTCCAGTGCAGGAAGTAAGGTGGGCACATTGTCTTTGTAGCGTGGATCCAGCAGGGTGGCAACCCAGTAGTCCGCACAGGTTAAAATGTGGGCAACTCTGCTGTCGTTGCGCAGGCACTGCAGCATGTAGTCGCTCATGTGTGCCAGGCTGCCCAGGGGTAAGGACAAGCTGTCCTCTGTGGGAGGCGTATCGTCATCGTCCTGCCTTTCCCCCCAGCCACGCACCAGTGATGGACCCGAGCTGCGTTGGGTGCCACCCCGCTGTGACCATGCTTCATCCTCATCCTCCTCCACCTCCTCCTCATCCTCGTCCTCCTCGTCCTCCAGTAGTGGGCCCTGGCTGGCCACATTTGTACCTGGCCTCTGCTGTTGCCAAAAACCTCCCTCTGAGTCACTTCGAAGAGACTGGCCTGAAAGTGCTAAAAATGACCCCTCTTCCTCCTCCTCCTCCTCCTCCTGGGCCACCTCCTCTTCCATCATCGCCCTAAGTGTTTTCTCAAGGAGACATAGAAGTGGTATTGTAACGCTGATAACGGTGTCATCGCCACTGGCCATGTTGGTGGAGTACTCGAAACAGCGCAACAGGGCACACAGGTCTCGCATGGAGGCCCAGTCATTGGTGGTGAAGTGGTGCTGTTCTGTAGTGCGACTGACCCGTGCGTGCTGCAGCTGAAACTCCACTATGGCCTGCTGCTGCTCGCACAGTCTGTCCAGCATGTGCAAGGTGGAGTTCCACCTGGTGGGCACGTCGCATATGAGGCGGTGAGCGGGAAGGCCGAAGTTACGCTGTAGCGCAGACAGGCGAGCAGCAGCAGGATGTGAACGCCGGAAGCGCGAACAGACGGCCCGCACTTTATGCAGCAGCTCTGACATGTCGGGGTAGTTGTGAATGAACTTCTGCACCACCAAATTCAGCACATGCGCCAAGCAAGGGATGTGCGTCAAATTGGCTAGTCCCAGAGCTGCAACGAGATTTCGCCCATTATCACACACCACCAGGCCGGGCTTGAGGCTCACCGGCAGCAACCACTCGTCGGTCTGTTGTTCTATACCCCGCCACAACTCCTGTGCGGTGTGGGGCCTGTCCCCCAAACATATGAGTTTCAGAATGGCCTGCTGACGTTTACCCCGGGCTGTGCTGAAGTTGGTGGTGAAGGTGTGTGGCTGACTGGATGAGCAGGTGGAAGAAGAGGAGGAGGAAGCCGAGAAGGAGGAGGTGGCAACAGGAGGCAAAGAATGTTGCCCTGCGATCCTTGGCGGCGGAAGGACGTGCGCCAAACAGCTCTCCGCCTGGGGCCCAGCTGCCACTACATTTACCCAGTGTGCAGTTAGGGAGATATAGCGTCCCTGGCCGTGCTTACTGGTCCACGTATCTGTGGTTAGGTGGACCTTGCCACAGATGGCGTTGCGCAGTGCACACTTGATTTTATCGGATACTTGGTTGTGCAGGGAAGGCACGGCTCTCTTGGAGAAGTAGTGCCGGCTGGGAACAACATACTGTGGGACAGCAAGCGACATGAGCTGTTTGAAGCTGTCTGTGTCCACCAGCCTAAATGACAGCATTTCATAGGCCAGTAGTTTAGAAATGCTGGCATTCAGGGCCAGGGATCGAGGGTGGCTAGGTGGGAATTTACGCTTTCTATCAAATGTTTGTGAGATGGAGAGCTGAACGCTGGCGTGTGACATGGTTGAGACGCTTGGTGACGGAGGTGGTGGTGGTGGTGTTGGTGGTACATCCCCTGTTTGCTGGGCGGCAGGTGCCAACGTTCCTCCAGAGGCGGAGGAAGAGGCCGAGGCGGCAGCAGCAGAATAGGCCGAGGCGGCAGCAGCAGAAGAGGTAGCAGGGGGAGCCTGAGTGACTTCCTTGGTTTTAAGGTGTTTACTCCACTGCAGTTCATGCTTTGCATGCAGGTGCCTGGTCATGCAGGTTGTGCTCAGGTTCAGAACGTTAATGCCTCGCTTCAGGCTCTGATGGCACAGCGTGCAAACCACTCGGGTCTTGTCGTCAGCACATTGTTTGAAGAAGTGCCATGCCAGGGAACTCCTTGAAGCTGCCTTTGGGGTGCTCGGTCCCAGATGGCGGCGGTCAGTAGCAGGCGGAGTCTCTTGGCGGCGGGTGTTCTGCTTTTGCCCACTGCTCCCTCTTTTGCTACGCTGTTGGCTCGGTCTCACCACTGCCTCTTCCTCCGAACTGTGAAAGTCAGTGGCACGACCTTCATTCCATGTGGGGTCTAGGACCTCATCGTCCCCTGCATCGTCTTCCACCCAGTCTTGATCCCTGACCTCCTGTTCAGTCTGCACACTGCAGAAAGACGCAGCAGTTGGCACCTGTGTTTCGTCATCATCAGAGACATGCTGAGGTGGTATTCCCATGTCCTCATCATCAGGAAACATAAGTGGTTGTGCGTCAGTGCATTCTATGTCTTTCACCGCTGGGGAAGGGCTAGGTGGATGCCCTTGGGAAACCCTGCCAGCGGAGTCTTCAAACAGCATAAGAGACTGCTGCATAACTTGAGGCTGAGACAGTTTCCCTGGTATGCATGGGGGTGATGTGACAGACTGATGGGGTTGGTTTTCAGGCGCCATCTGTGCGCTTTCTGCAGAAGACTGGGTGGGAGATAATGTGAACGTGCTGGATCCACTGTCGGCCACCCAATTGACTAATGCCTGTACCTGCTCAGGCCTTACCATCCTTAGAACGGCATTGGGCCCCACCATATATCGCTGTAAATTCTGGCGGCTACTGGGACCTGAGGTAGTTGGTACACTAGGACGTGTGGATGTGGCAGAACGGCCACGTCCTCTCCCAGCACCAGAGGGTCCACTAACACCACCACGACCATGTCCACGTCCGCGTCCCTTACTAGATGTTTTTCTCATTGTTATGGTTCACCACAACAACAAATATATTATTTGGCCCAATGTATTGTATTCAAATTCAGCGGGATATAAATTTGAGGCCTAGTATTTAGGCGCTGGGTGACCGGTATGGATTTAGTGACAGAATTAGACTTGGAAATGCACAGAAGCGTGTGTGTGAAGTTATTCTGAATGACCCTATGTGCACCTTGAATATTATATACCCTTTTAGGGATAGATTTCAAATAGCTCTGATATAGCAGAAACCACTAAATTATGAAATTGCTAAATTGGGAATTGTATTTCAACCCAGAACAAGAAATGTGCTTGAACGGACACTAAATAACTCGCCCAGCTACAGCACTAGGGACAGATTTAGCTGGATATAAATTTGAGGCCTAGTATTTAGGCGCTGGGTGACCGGTATGGATTTAGTGACAGAATTAGACTGGGATATGGCCAAAAAATAAACAGACTATTGCTGGTTAAATGCACTTGGTGTGACAGCTTCACCCTGATGTAGGCTTTAGCCAAAAAACAACCACACCATTGAGGGTTAAATGCACTTGGTGACAGGCGCAGCTTGCCCCTGATTTAGTATATGGCCAAAAAATGAACAGACTATTGCTGGTTAAATGCACTTGGTGTGACAGCTTCACCCTGATGTAGGCTTTAGCCAAAAAACAACCACACCATTGAGGGTTAAATGCACTTGGTGACAGGCGCAGCTTGCCCCTGATTTTGTATATGGCCAAAAAATGAACAGACTATTGCTGGTTAAATGCACTTGGTGTGACAGCTTCACCCTGATGTAGGCTTTAGCCAAAAAACAACCACACCATTGAGGGTTAAATGCACTTGGTCGCAGCTTGTGCTGGCGCACCACAAGACACAAAATGGCCGCCGATCACCCCAGAAAAATGTGACTGACAAACGGTCTGGGCAGCCTAAAAACAGTGAGCAATTGAGGATCAGCAGCTCAATGATCCACAGCTGCAGATCGATCAGTTAATCAAGTCCTTTGGAGGAGTTAATCTGCCTAATCTCGCCCTACTGTCGCAGCCGCAACCTCTCCCTACGCTAATCAGAGCAGAGTGACGGGCGGCGCTATGTGACTCCAGCTTAAATAGAGGCTGGGTCACATGGTGCTCTGGCCAATCACAGCCATGCCAATAGTAGGCATGGCTGTGATGGCCTCTTGGGGCAAGTAGTATGACGCTTGTTGATTGGCTGCTTTGCAGCCTTTCAAAAAGCGCCAAGAAAGCGTCACAAAAGCGCGAAGAAAGCGACGAACACCGAACCCGAACCCGGACTTTTACGAAAATGTCCGGGTTCGGGTCCGTGTCACGGACACCCCAAAATTCGGTACGAACCCGAACTATACAGTTCGAGTTCGCTCATCCCTACTCACTAGTGTTGATCACAAATATTCGAATTGTGAATTTTTATCGCGAATATAGGTACTTCGAAAATTCGCAAATATTTAGAATATAGTGATATATATTCGTAATTTCGAATATTCAAGATTTTTTTTATTGCAAATTTTAGTAATGCTAATTTTTATTGCAACTTTTTCAATTGCCGAGTAAAAACATGATTCCTCCCTGCTTCTTGCTTGTGGGCCAATGACTCATTGGCGCACAAGCAAGAAGGAATCATGACTTTAAATGGGAAAAAGGATGAATATTCTAAAAAACATATATATAGCACTATATTGAATATATTTGTTTTTTAGAATATTCATAATATTCTAAAACAAGAATATATAGCGAATATTCGAAAAAAACGAATATAGAGCAATTTAGCTAATATAGTGCTATGATCTTCTTTGTCTAATAGTTGTAATTTTTTTTTCATCTGAAGTCTGAGGGCCAAACTATTAACCTTAGCTATAACATCTCAGCCTTTCACAGAGCCCTACCTGATAAAGTTGGTCCTGGGTGCCCAGAGGTCACCCGTAGAAAGGGGGGTACTGTCACATCCTACCCTGGGAGAGATCTTAGAAGTTCAGATAGATGGTCTCTACTGTTTTTGTTGTTGCTGACAGGTTTCCACCCCTTCGCAGATGCTGCTCATTATCAGTCAGGTGGCTCTTTATATGTTCCCCCTCTCACTTGTTTCCCTGCGGCTGATAGTTCTTCTGTGGGGTGTTCTGCTTGTGTGGTGGTTCTCCCGTTTCAGTTGCTGCTCAAGCTAAGTCCTTTTCCATTTTATTAGTTTGTCTGTTCTGACTAGGCCTCAGGGAGACACTAGCTTCTTCAGTTTGGAAGAAGCCTGTTGACTCTTTCCCGATTCCCTAAGCTGAGGGTTTGGTGCAGTGTTTCAGCAGTCTCAGGCTCCTGTGCATGTGCATTTCTACCCTTGATATTTGCACATGTTCTTAGCAGCTTAGGGAGAGAATCAGGGATTGCTAGGAGGTGACCTCTTTGTCCCCTAGGTTTGGGGCCTACTCAGTTGTTTTGTTGTTTTTCCCTTTGGTTGTCTTACCTTCCCCGTACTACCCGTGACAATATTAGGGCTGAAGGGAGGGATGTTATTTATATGGGACTGAATGTTGGAGGCAGCTGTGGGAGGGAGTGATGTTATTTACATGGGACAGAATGTTGAAGGGGAAATGTTATTTACATGGGACTGTATGTTGAAGGTGGCTGGTGAGGGCAAAGTATGTTATTTACATGGGCCTGAATGTTGATGGGGTGATGTTTACATGGGATTGCATGTTGAAGGCGGCTGCGGAGGGGGTGATATTATTTACTTGAGACTGTATGTTGAAGGTGGCTGGGGAGGAGGTGATGTTATTTACATGGGACTGTATTTTGGAGAGGGCTGTAGATAGAGAGGGATGTTATTTACATGGGACTGAATGTTGAGAGGCAATGTTTACATGGGATTGCATGTTGAAGGCAGCTGCGGAGGGGGTGATACTATTTACTTCGGACTGTATGTTGAAGGCGGCTGGGGAGGAGGTGATGTTATTTACATAGACTGTATTATGGAGGGGCTGTAGATAGAGAGGGATGTTATTTACATGGGACTGTATATTGGAGGTGGCTGGAGAGATGGTGTGGTGTTATTTACATGGGACTCTATGGCAGAGGGAGGGAAATAAGTGTTATTTACATGGGACTGTATGTTGGAGGGGCTGAAGGGAGGGGAGTGATGTTATTTACATAGGACTGTATATTGGAGCTGCCAGGAGAGATGGTGTGATGTTATTTACATGGGACTGTATTGTGGAAGGAGGAATATACATGTAACTACAGGGGGCACTGCCAATCCAGTGGATATTAGGCATTCTTACTACTTGGGGGCTCTATAGGAGGGACTTACAGATCTGCCTTATTTATATATTTCTACTAAGAGCACTATGAGGGACCTTATTACTAATGAGGGGTCTGTAGATAGCTTTATTGCCACTGGGGGAACAATAGGTGGCCTTATTTCTACAGGGGGCTCTGTGAGGGTATTATTAATACTGGAGGTCTCTTCTACTAATGGGGGCACTCTTGCGGAGCGTTATCATGGTTGAGGACACTGTAGGGGGTAGCATTACTATGGGGACACTCATTTTTCTTCAGGATACTATTTGGGGTGTTGGGGAGCACAGCGAGCAGCAGGATAACACTGTGGGGACTCTAGGTTGGGGGATGATGATAGAAATGTGAGGAAGCTAAGATGTCTGTAGAGAAGAGGCACGGCTGAAAGAAGTTGTTCATATCGAATGGAGAATATGATGACAGAGAAGATCTACAGTGGAGGAAATAATTATTTGACCCCTCACTGATTTTGTAAGTTTGTCCAATGACAAAGAAATGAAAAGTCTCAGAACAGTATCATTTCAATGGTAGGTTTATTGTAACAGTGGCAGATAGCACATCAAAAGGAAAATCGAAAAAATAACTTTAAATAAAAGATAGCAACTGATTTGCATTTCATTGAGTGAAATAAGTATTTGAACCCTCTAACAAAAAAAGACTTAATACTTGGTGGAAAAACCCTTGTTTGCAAGCACAGAGGTCAAACGTTTCTTGTAATTGATGACCAAGTTTGCGCACATTTTAGGAGGAATGTTGGTCCACTCCTCTTTGCAGATCATCTCTAAATCCCTAAGGTTTCGAGGCTGTCTCTGTGCAACTCTGAGCTTGAGCTCCCTCCATAGGTTTTCGATTGGATTAAGGTCCGGAGACTGACTAGGCCACTCCATGACCTTAATGTGCTTCTTCTTGAGCCACTCCTTTGTTGCCTTTGCTGTATGTTTTGGGTCATTGTCGTGCTGGAACACCCATCCACGACCCATTTTCAGTTTCCTGGCAGAGGGAAGGAGGTTGTCGCTCAGGATTTCACGATACATGGCTCCGTCCATTTTCCCGTTTATGCGAATAAGTTGTCCTGTGCCCTTAGCAGAAAAACACCCCCAAAGCAAAATGTTTCCACCCCCATGCTTGACGGTGGGGACGGTGTTTTGGGGGTCATAGGCAGCATTTTTCTTCCTCCAAACACAGCGAGTTGAGTTAATGCCAAAGAGCTCTATTTTGGTCTCATCAGACCACAGCACCTTCTCCCAGTCACTCTCTGAATCATTCAGGTGTTCATTGGCAAACTTCAGACGGGCCTGCACATGTGCCTTCCTGAGCAGGGGGACCTTGCGAGCCCTGCAGGATTTTAATCCATTGCGGTGTAATGTGTTTCCAATGGTTTTCTTGGTGACTGTGGTCCCTGCTAATTTGAGGTCATTAACTAACTCCTCCCGTGTAGTTCTAGGATGCTTTTTCACCTTTCTCAGAACCATTGACACCCCACGAGGTGAGATCTTGCGTGGAGCCCCAGAGCGAGGTCGATTGATGGTCATTTTGTGCTCCTTCCATTTTCGAACAATCGCACCAACAGTTGTCACCTTCTCTCCCAGCTTCTTGCTAATGGTTTTGTAGCCCATTCCAGCCTTGTGCAGGTCTACAATTTTGTCTCTGACATCCTTGGACAGCTCTTTGGTCTTTCCCATGTTGGAGAGTTTGGAGTCTGCTTGATTGATTGATTCTGTGGACAGGTGTCTTTTATACAGGTGACTAGTTAAGACAGGTGTCCTTAATGAGGGTGACTAATTGAGTAGAAGTGTCTAACCACTCTGTGGGAGCCAGAACTCTTAATGGTTGGTAGGGGTTCAAATACTTATTTCACTCAATGAAATGCAAATCAGTTGCTATCTTTTATTTAAAGTTATTTTTTCGATTTTCCTTTTGATGTGCTATCTGCCACTGTTACAATAAACCTACCATTGAAATGATACTGTTCTGAGACTTTTCATTTCTTTGTCATTGGACAAACTTACAAAATCAGTGAGGGGTCAAATAATTATTTCCGCCACTGTACATCAGAGGAGATGTCACCTGGAGGCCCTGGATGTGACAGGTATGTGCTGCTGTATAGCAAGTAAAGCAAAATGCGGTGTGTGGTGGGAGGGGGGTGGCGACTTAGAGAATTGGACCATATTCATCGGAGCTTGGGCCCCGGATCTTTTGAGACCCTTGCAACGCCCCTGACTAATCCTCTTTTGAATCCACTCTTGGTTATGGCTTGCAAAACTGCATGCAGAAACCTGAAAGTGTGGCCATATGCGTTTTTATGCGCGTTTTTTTTAATAGTAAACGCGCGTTTGACGTGCGTTTGTGTGATTGACTGCAGTGTCCTATGGCCACAAACGCGCGTCAAAACGCCCCAAAGAAGCTCAAGTACTTGATTATGCGTGGGGCGTTTTACAGCGCGATCGTACGCACTGTAAAACGCCCAGGTGAGAACCATTCCCATAAGAAAGCATTGGTTTTCATGTGTTGAGCATTTTACAGCGCGTTTGAACACGCTGTAAAACGCCCAGGTGAGAACCATTCCCATAAGAAAGCATTGGTTTTCGTGTGTTGAGCGTTTTACAGCGCGTTTGAACAGCGCTGTAAAACGCCCAGGTGAGAACCATTCCCATAAGGAAGCATTGGTTTTCATGTGTTGAGCATTTTACAGCGCGTTTGAACGCTCAGGTGTGAACTTAGGGTAATAGTTTAAACGACTCCCTATAAAATCGGTCCTAGAGGTTGTATGTCTGAGAAAGGGTAATTAGATTGTGAGGACAGTGACTGACTATTTTGGTGCTAAAAAAACAACAGGAGATAAATAAAAAAATAAAATGGCAACTGCTAAACATATCATATTAGCTAGTAATATTACATCTGGACTTTTCTTTGTACAATAGCCATGTAGCTTGCTGGTGCTCTGCACATGGGCACATGCCCTGGAAGCTCACCCTAGCTGCACCCCAGTGATTGTCAACATTATTTGAAATATTCCTGAATCCTGTAGGACGCAGCATCACTTGCAATGTTGTGGCTCTGCTTTCCAGTCTATCTGCTTGTTTTTATTATTCATTAATCAGTAAAAAGGCATGGCTCTAAAGAATGACATATGCAATGAGCCCACTGAATGTTTGCAGAAGTCAGAGTGAACGTGAATATGAAATAAAAGTTGATAGCAGGAAGATTGATTTACTCCTGCACATAAAGCTGCAGCTGATTGCTTTCTACAGCTAGAATTAACCATTCAATATACTTTTCTCTCTGTCTCCACATTAGACAACTCTGGTAAGTGATGGACTTGGAAACTGTGTTTATGTTGGTTATTGCACGGTGTTGAGAAGAAACAGGGAATTCAACACACTTAAGGGAAAGTTTTATGTTCATATGTAGCTGATACTTAACCATTTCTTTACTTTTCTATATAGGTGGATATGTAAGAGATGACTCTGGCGGCTGGTCAAGAAAGAACACATGTCAGAGCATAGTGGGCTAGTTGGGGCCACTGTTCTACTCTACCTGTCCAAAAGGTTCATGGGGTCAGGGAACAGGGTATGCAACGGAGAAAGGCCAGAATTTCGATAGGCCTGAACCTGGGATTTAAGACTTGCTGATTTGCCTAGCGTGGAACGTGAAAAAAGTGTTCCATCATGTTGAGTGCAAGAGAGAGTGGTAGGGCTGGAACACGCAACAACTTACCATGTCCAGGTACCTGACTCTTTTTTTTTTTTTTTTATAAAGATCCCAAGAAGAAAACGTATAGCGCCAGACTCGTTAATTATGAAGGTATACCTAAGGTAGAGTCCACCAAGTCCGAAGTACATAAAAGAGCATTAGTACTAGAGATGAGCGAATCGAAGCTGATGAAGTGGATTTCGTTCTGAATTTCAGGAAAAATTTAATTTGCACCGAGAATTTCCTTGCGCTTTGTGGTAACGAATCACATTTTTTCCTAAAATGACGGCTGCACGTGTAAGGACATGGAGAAAGGAAGTCTGGGAAGGCGGGATCACCCATACTGACATGCATGCAGCCAATAAGCAGCCAGCCAGCCTTGTGATGTCACAGCCCTATACAAACGACAGCCATCTTAGATTCTGCCATTCACCAGCGTACTTAGTGCAGGGAGAGACGTGTCTGCAGGTGCTAGGGGCAGTGATAGAAAAAACTTCATTGTGCTAAAAAAACGATTTACAAGTGCAGGGAAAGATTATTTAAGGTGTAGGGAAAGGATAGGAAGGAATCATTCCAGAGCATTTCTGTTGAACAGGGTTCAGTCGGGCAGGCGACAGCCTGGGTAATAGGAACAATCCTATTACACCTTGCAGCACTAACTGGGCAACCAAATTGCCATTATACATCTCTGTAATAATTAGGGTGCAAGTGCTGTTTGATACAGGCATTAACAGGGTTTATTACAGGGCAATATTTCTATGTTTTATTTGCCCATGTGCAATGCACTTATCTGTAGTAAAAGCTTTTGTGGGGTGTTTTAGTCGGAAAAGAAAAAAATATATTTGCCTCTCTGCGGTGCAGTAATCTGTAGTAAAGGCTTTTGTGGTGTGTTTTAGCGGAAAAAGAAAAAATATATTTGCTGCTCAAAAGTGCAGTTATTTCTTGTTAAGCCTTTTGTGACTTGAATTAGCACAAAAAGAAAATACATTTGACGCTCTGCGGTGCGGTATTCTTTTGTGGGGTGTTTTAGCGGAAAAAGAAAAAATATATTTTTCCTGCTCTGCGGTGCAGTTATTTCTTGTTAAGCCTTTTGTGACATGTGTTTGAGTAAAAAGAAAAAAATACATTTGCCACTCTGTGGTGCAGTAATCTGTAGTAAAGGCTTTTGTGGGGTGTTTTAGCAGAAATAGAAAAATATATTTGCCGCTCTGCGGTGCAGTTATTTCTTGTTAAGCTTCTTGTGATGTGTATTAGCACAAAAATAAAAAAATACATTTGCTGCTCTGTGGTGGTTATTTTTTTTAAAGCCTTTTGTAACATATATTAGCGTAAAAAGAAAAAATACATTTGCCACTCTGCTGTGCAGTAATCAATAGTAAAGGCTTTTGTGGGGTGTTTTAGCAGAAAAATATAAAACACATTTTTCCTGCTCTGTGGTACAGTTATTTCTTTTAAAGCCTTTTGTGACGTGTGTTTGCATAAAAAGAAAAAAATACATTTGCCACTCTGCTGTGCAGTAATCAATAGTAAAGGCTTTTGTAGGGTGTTTTAGCAGAAAAATAAAAAAATACATTTTTCCTGCTCTGTGGTGCAGTTATTTCTTTTAAAGCCTTTTGTGACGTGTATTTGCATAAAAAGAAAAAAATACATTTGCCATTCTGCGGTGCAGTAATCTGTAGTAAAGGCTTTTGTGGGGTGTTTTAGCGGAAAAAGAAAAAAATATTTGTCGCTATGCGGTGACGCTATTTCTTTTAAAGCCTTTTGTGACGTGTATTAGTGTAAAAAGAAAAAAATACATTTGAGGCTCTGCAGTGCAGTATTCTGTAGTAAAGGCTTTTGTGGGGTGTATTAACGCAAAAAGAAAAAATACATTTGCCACTCTGTGGTGCAGTTATTTATTTTAAAGCCTTTTGTGACGTGTATTAGCGTGAAAAGAAAAAAATAAATTTGACTCTCTGCGGTGCGGTATTCTGTAGTAAAGGCTTTTGTTGTTGTTTTTTAGCGGAAAAAGAAAAAAAAATTCTGCTCTGCGGTGCAGTTATTTCTTGTTAAGCCTTTTGTGATGTGTATTAGCATAAAAAGAAAAAATACATTTGCCGCTCTGCAGTGCAGTATTCTGTAGTAAAGGCTTTTGTGGGGTGTTTTAGCGGAAAAATGCAAAATATATTTGCCACTCTGCAGTGCAGTTATTTCTATTAAAGCCTTTTGTGACGTGTATTAGCACAAAAAGAAAAAATACATTTGCAGCTCTGCGGTGCAGTTATTTCCTTTAAAGCCTTTTGTGACGTGTATTAGCGTAAAAAGAAAAAATACATTTGACGCTCTGCGGTGCAGTTATTTCTTTTCGAGCCTTTTGTGATGTGTTTGCGTAAAAAGAAAAAATATGTTTGCCGCTCTGCGGTGCAGTAATCTGTAGTAAAGGCTTTTGTGGGGTGTTTTAGCGGAAAAAGAAAAAGTATATTTGCCACTATGCGGTGCAGTTATTTCTTGTTAAACCTTTTGTGACGTGTATTAGCAAGAAAAGAAAAAATATATTTGCCGCTCTGCGGTGCAGTTATTTCTTTTAAAGCCTTTTGTGACGTGTATTAGCGCAAAAAGAAACAATACATCTGTCACTCTGTGGTGCAGTATTCTGTTGTTAAGGCTTATGTGGGGTGTTTTAGCGGAAAGAGAAAAAATATTTGCCGCTCAGTGGTTCAGTTATCTGTAGTAAAGGCTTTTGTGGCATGTTTTAAATTCCTTTTTATTTATTTGATCTAACAGTATGTCAGGCAGAGAAGTGCCAGGCCTTGCAAAGGGGAGTGTCAGAAGCCTAAGGGCCGTTTCACACGAGCGGATGCCGTACGTGGCATCCGCTCCGTGAAAGAGTGCCAAGACCCGCTGCAGACTGCAGAGGCACGGAGCAGTAACATGACTGTTAATGCTCCGTGCCTCTCTGTGATCTCTTTACTACGAAATCACAGTTGTCACTGTGATTTCGTAGTAAAGAGATCACAGAGAGGCACGGAGCATTAACAGTCATGTTACTGCTCCGTGCCTCTGCAGTCTGCAGCGGGTCTTGGCACTCTTTCACGGAGCGGATGCCACGCACGGCATCCGCTCGTGTGAAACGGCCCTAAATGTTTCTGGTGCAAGAAGAGGTCGCAGCAGAGTAAGTGGCGGTGGCAGCAGGGGTCACTTCCAGAGGCCTGGGCTCCCAGTCTCAGCTAGCGGTCATGTCTTGACCAGCAACCCAGCGGTTCTTAAGTGGTGGAATTGATCTTTGAATTTGTCGCAAGTGACATCAGACACCCCCTGTGCCCCTGTGCCCTCACCCGTCCTCAACCTGCCTCTGTGTCCTTTTCTGTTTCAAGAACCGCAGAAGTATTGTATGCTGTGGGCTCAGCTCCACTATGCAGCGAGGACGAGGTACTAGAGGACAGTCAGCAGCTACTGCCCAGCCAAGATCTGGAGGAGACATCCGCCGCTTCCTCCGCCAGGCGGGCAAGTAACGATGAGGAGAGTGGAGTTAGAGCTGGTGTTGTGAGTGGTCAGACTCCTGACCCAGAGATGGTTGAGGAGGACATCAGTGATGTGCAGACAGTACTCGATGATGATGTAGCTGATTCCACTTGGGAGCCGGCTGACAAAGGGGCTTCATCATCATCAGGAGAAGAGGGTGGCAGCTTTCCCATGAGCCAGCAAGTCGCTAGTGTGGCCGGGAGTCAGCAGGGTGGCAGCAGTGGGAGGTTTGGAGCCAAATGTGCTCGGGGTAGACCACCCGCTTTGAGGGATTCTACTTGCCCGGGAAGTAGCGGTGCAGGGGTTCACAGAGGCAGTGTCGGTAGCAGTCAGTCAGTGCGTTTTGTTGGTGGCAAAATCACCTACTCAGCAGTGTAGCAGTTTTTTCTTAAACCACCGGAGGAGGTGAACGTGGCCATATGTGCAATCTGTGGGCAGAAGGTGAAGCGTGGCCAGGGTGCCAATGTTGGCACTACGGCCATGCGTCAACATATGCAGCGTCATACAGTGGTCTGGGAGAACTGTAGCTCCGATGTGATAATCCAGCCTGCCGCACTGCATCACCCAGTGGAACGCACCCGGTTTCAGGGCAGTCAAGGCTCCACCACCTCAGCCGAAGGGAGCTTTCTGTCATTCCCATCTGCTCCTCCTCCTACTCCTCGTTACTCATTCTGTCAACAATCGATCACCAAAGCGATTGCCAAAAGACAACAGTATGCGTGCACTCATCCAACGGCGCAGAAGCTGAGTCTGCTCCTGGCCAAGTTGCTGGTGCTGTAAGCCGTGTACCGGGGTGGGCTCCCCAGAATACAGCAAAGTCACAGACAAGGAAAGCCACACCGACAGCATCTTAATATGCAAGAACAGAAAACTTTACTTAAACAACAAGTAATAACATAAGCATCACCAAAGCAATACAAGCATGCATATAAGCGCTATATCCTGGACCCACAGTAAATGTAACTTCAGGCGCCACACAATATATTGCAATCAGTAACCAGGTGTACTGACCTGTGTCCGTTCTGGGCCCGAGGATGCAGCCTACCAGAGATGGCCACCAACTTCTCAGCAACTGTGCGGCCTTGCTTGGTAGTGAGGCCTTCTGTCCACACACTGGACTGGTCTTCCTGGGACAACCTCTCTTTCAAAAGAGCTGGATACAGAAAGGATATTACAGCTACTCTCCTTCTTCTGAGTGTCCATTAACTGCCGGACATCTGCAAGCCAGGATGGAATCGGATTCAGTCCCTCACAGCACAATCCTTCCACCATGCCAGATCAACACACTTCTTGGTTCACTCACAGGCAGCAGCATGAGTCATCCTCTGTTTTGCATATTCAAATCTCAGAGTGTGCTGTCTGTAGCTGCAAAACAGTGGCCTCTAGTGCCTGGAATGCCAAATGACAGTTTAAGTACAGACATTATGCAGAAATAGCTGTTTCACAATCTCACAGTGCTGCAGTCCCTCCCTGTCTAAGTGGTGGACTCTGCACCTTTCAGAGAACTGATGACTTGTGCCAAGACAAGGTGGGGAGTCCCAAGTCATCATTTATTTGCCAAAAAGGCAGCACCAGCCCTGCACACACATGTAGAACAGAAGATGGGCCAGTCCTTGAGCCTGTCGGTGTCTGCCAAAGTACACGGCAGTGCCGATGTGTGGAGCTGTAACTACGGTCAGGGACAATACATGTCCTTTATGGCCCACTGGGTGAATGTGGTTCCAGCACAGCCATACCAGAAACTTGGCCATGTGACGCTGCTTCCGCTTCCACGTTGCCACACTTTTGGTCCAGCGACAATGTCCACCTCTGCCTCCTCATCCTCCGCTGTTTCCTCAGCCTCCACTGCAAGGACAATTCACAGTGTCCCTCCAGCATACCACATGTTCAGGACACGGCAGTGTCACGCAGTTCTGTACCTAGTTTGCCTGGGTGAACGGAGTCGCATAGGGGAGGAATTGCTCCTTGTCCTTCAGCAAGAAATCGAATCCTGACATTCTCCACGACAATTGAAAATTGGAACCATGGTGACCAACAACGGGAAGAACATTGTGTCGGCGCTGCGTCAAGGAGGGCTGAGCCATGCGCCCCTTCAATCTGGCTGTGAAGCGGCTCCTAAAGTTTTCCACCCATCTGCAAGACATCATAAAAATGCCCAGGAAACTTTGCATGCATTTCAGCCACTCGTACACCAAGAAGCACACCCTCCTTGAGCTGCAGCAGCAGAATGGCATCCCCCAACATAGGCTGATATGCAATGTTTCCACCCGTTGGAATTCCACCTTCCATAATTTCGCTGTACGAACAGAGAGGCCATAAACGATTTCCTGATAATTCAAGCGGACAGGAGTACTCCCCTTTGTAACTTTGATGTCAGCCAGTGACAGCTCATGCGTGACACCTGTTGTTTGCTCAGACCCTTTGAGGATGCAATGTAATTTGTCAGTCGCCAGGACTACAGGATGAACAACATAATTTCACTGCTTCATATCCTGGAACAGATGCTGGTAAATCTGGCTGATCAGGGGACTGGAGAGGTGGCACCTATATCTCACGGCCACATGAGCCCTCTGGGGGCTAAACTGGAGGAGGAGGACATTGGAGCACAAGCAATGTGTAGCGAAATTAGTGTTTTTTATACACAGGTGACAGGAGAGGAGGAGCAGGAGCAGCCGGAGAAGCAAGAGGGAGATGAGGAAGATGAGGCTGATGACCCAGGCACACAGTGGCAGTATGCAGTGGAGATGGAGGCAAGGGAGTCCCTCCGAGTCACTTGTGCAAATGGCCCACTGCATGCTAACTTGCTTGCGTAGTGACAGACAAATTATCACCATTCGGCAGACAGATGACTTGTGGCTCTCCACCTTTTTGGACCCTCGCTACAAGTCCAAAATGGCTGCCTTTTTACACCCCCTGCAGAGATAGGACAAACTGAACTACAATAGAGACAACCTATGTAGTCAGTTGGCCACTGCCTATCTGAGCCATCGTCCATCCTCTCGCAGGTCCTGCTGTGGCAGGGTGGGGCGTAGGAGCAGTTCCAGCTCCATCAGCAACAATTTGAGTCTAAAGTCGCTGATGAGCAGCTTTCTTCACCCGCCTAGTGAAGAAACTACTCACCAGCAGCAACAGCTTGACCTGGAGCAGGACCTAAACCAGCAGGTGGTTGCATACTTGGACAGTACCATGCCACCACACATTGAAGATCCGCTGGACTACTGGGCAACCAAACTGGATTTGTGGCTGCAACTGGCAGAGTTTGCCCTGGAAAAGCTGTCCTGCCTGGCCAGTAGTGTGGTATCAGAGTGGGAGTTTAGTGCGGCTGAGGCCATAGTGACCCCCAAGAAGAAATCGCCTGTCCACCCAAAATGTGGAGAGATTGAACTTTGTCAAGATGAATCAGGCGTGGATCAGCCAGAATTTCCACCCATCAATTTCTGATGCATCAGACTAGATGATCCATGGTGTCACACCAACACTTTGACAAAAGAGACCAGTTTCTTCTGGCTACCTGCCCCAGCTACTATTCTTATGTTTCCACCCGCCTGATGCCACACATCTGATACCAAGTGCTCCTTCTTTCACCAACCATCTTCATCAGGTATTGGTATTTACCATAGTGATGGCCTTGTGGTTCGCCAGGGGGTCGGTTCGCAGCAAACTTTGCATGTTCGCTATCCGCCGGACATGCAAACATATGGCGATGTCTGCGCGAGTCATATTCCTTTGCATTGCGCCGGAATTTGACCCATGACACATCCATCAGGTGGGACAGGACAGTCAATTGAGACATTTCAGCACATAGACACCCCCCCATATTTAACATTATGTGTTTTGCCAGTGTAGAGAGAGGTTACATTTTGGAACAGGGACGGGCTGTTAGTAACTTAGGGACACCAAACGCTAGCTAATAGGGCCACAAAAGTCCTTTTAAGGACTGGTAACGTTGAGCTATCGATAGGTATGACACGCAGAGGGGTGTGATATACTTATAATATACTTTATAACATGGAAAGTATATTATAGTGCATTTGCATGCTTACAAAAAATACTAATTGAGGCCTGCATATATCAGCTTCCACAAAATAGTGATAGAGGTTTTCCATATACCTGCGTCAACAAAATACAGATTGTGGGTTTTGATATACCAGCTTCAACTAACAACTGATTGAGGCCTGCAATATATCAGTTTCCACAAATCCTGCTCTTCTCTAGGGACTTTGGCACAGGGTCATTTTGAAAATGACAGGCAGAGGGGGAGGGAAGCCGTTCTGCAGGGGTGGTAGGGGTCGGGCAGGCGCACCAGGCCGGAGCATAAGTGGAGTTGGAGAAGGTGCATGCAATTATGTCAAAGGACGCACCAGAGTTGGTTGAGTTGCTCACTCAGCCTTCCCATTTTGCACCCTCCTCATCCTCTGTATCTGCACCCTCCTCAATCTCTGCTGTGTGCACCCCCAAAGATGACACCACCACCACAATAGCCCCTCCACTCGAGTCAGAAAATTTATTTTCCCATCCATTCCCAGACCTTACCGAAGCGCAGCCATTCTTGACATCGGATGAGGAAGAGTAGGTAGCTACGTCCACCACCCAGCGGTCTGATGACAGTACCCAGATCAGCCCAAACAGGGTGGTATGCGCTGTAGCTGCCTACTTCGAGATCTCTAATGTCAGTGGTGGTGAAGGTGATGATTATGACATGTCGATGGACGTCACATAGGTGCCCACAAGAGACAAAGAGGAGGGGAGTTCAGAGGGAGAGACGGAGCAGCAGATAGAGGGTAGAAGGAGGAGAAGCAGGCAAAACATGCAGTGCACAGAAGGCAAAAAGCAGACTGCAAATGTATCTGGAGCGAGCCATCCACCATGCAGGGTAACATCTTGTGCTCCCAGGATGCCGACACATGGCTCCACAGTCTGGGCTTTTTTTTAAATGTCAGCTGCTCACAATAAAGTTGCCATCTGCAGCCTGTGCCGTCAACACATAAATCGCGGTAAGCCCAACACTCACCTAGGGATGACCGCCTTAAGAATGCACCTGGCCTCCCATCACGAGCCCAGTGGGAGCAGCGCCATCAGAACCCACAAAGCCACACTCCCGGCGCTCCACATCCTGCCTCTTCCCCTTTTCCTATCTCCTCCCATTTTTCCTCCACTCCATGCTGTTGTCACTTTCATCTGGCACAGGGCAGGCTTCCGTGGCCCAAATGTTCAAGGGTGAAAAACATGATGACGCCGGATAATCCTCCTCCTCAACGGCTAACCACTGGCTTGTCAGAACTGCTAGCCCGCCAACTACTGCCATATAAATTGGTGGACTCCGAGGCCTTTAGGAAATTTGTGGCCATTGGCACACTGGAATGGAAGATCCCTGGAAGGAAATATTTCTCCCAGAAGGGCATCCCTGAACTATATGGTCACGTTCAGCGGCAATTGAATATATCTCTGGCACACAGTGTCGGTGCCAAGATACATCAGACACATGGTCTAGCAAACACGGTCAGGGAAGGTACATAACTTTTACTGCTCACCGGATGAACCTTTTGACTGCCATCAAGCATGTAACCCTTGGCACCCAGGTGGATTTGGTTTTACTGCCACGGATTGCATGCAGGCTTGCCTCTTCTTCTCCTCCTATTCCATCCTCCATCTCCTCCTCGGCTAGCTCCTTTTTTTCCACTGCTACCGCCTCTTCTGCTGCACCGCCCCAAGCTCCCCAGAACCTATTCGACGTGCCAGGTGAGACATTGCCATGCTGTGCTGCGGCTGTTATGCCTGTAATCCAAAAGCCACACTGGTCCTGCACTGGGGAGCTTGTTTTTTTCACCGCACCAGTGGCTGCTCATGCACGACACATGCAGACTTCCGCAGCCATTTGATGAGATCACCAAACTGGTCAGTCGCAGTAAGGGCAACATCGTACCTTACGCCTACTTTCTGGAGCATGAATTGCGTCGTGTCAATGATCAAGCCGTCGAGGAGCAGGAGCTGGAAGATGAGGAAGTCGCAATGCTGAATTAATTCCTGAAGGGGGCTACTCCATCTGAGACAAGTCAGCAGGAGTCTGAAGAGGAGTCAGAGGAGGATGTTGCCTGGGGGGAGGAGGAGGAGTAGGAGCAAGAAGAGCAGGCTTTAAAGTTTTCGGGGATTCCAGGTGTTGTCCATGGCTGGGGGGGAGGAGACTGAGGACAAAATTCTCCTGGGCAATGAGCAGGAACCAGGGCGCTCCACCAATTCCAATTTAGTGAAAATGGGGGCCTTCATGCTCTAGTGTTTGAAGAGGGACCCTTGAATAAAAAGCATAAAGGTCAAGGACCTGTACTGGGTGACAACATACTTAGACCCCCGGTACAAACACAAAATGATGGACATTGTACCAGCATCACAGAGGGCTGTCAGAATGCAGCATTTCCAGGCCTTGCTGCGAGAGATTCTGCATTCTGCTGTTGCGGGGACTGGCAGAGGAATTTCCACCCACAGCGAAACAGGTACTGGTACCAATCCTACCGTGCCTGAAAAAATGGGCAGTTTGAAGATGTGTTGATCACTTCGGATATAAGATGATTCTTGCAGCCATCCCATCGAGAGCCACCCTCCAGATCCAGCCTCAGGAAAAGCCAAGACCGACAGGTGTCCGACTACATCAGGTTAACAGCTCATGTGGACGCTCTGAGAAGCGAGGGACCCCTTGACTAATGGGTGTGCAGGCTTGACCTGTGGCCAGAGCTGGCACAATTTGCCATGGAACTCTTGGCTTGCCCCCCCGCCGAGTGTTCTGTCTGAAAGGATGTTCAGGGGGTGATCGTGAGCGATAAGCGCACTCGCCTAGCTGACGAAAGTGTGGACTACCTCACATTTTTAAAAATGAATGATGCATGGATCTCTGAGGAATTCAACACCTCTGATGACCACATGTAATTGATTTTCCTCATGCCAGCCACCACACAGAACAAAGAATGTTCCTTTCCTTATGTATATACAGCGGCATAAAAGGCCTTTTATGTCAGGTGACTACCTAATTTTTGGGGCCTGTACTGGCCGACAGTTACATATTTATGCTGTGACCGCCTAATGTACCTCCAGCCACAGAATCCAAAGTTCTTTGCTGTCAGGTGAATGCCTATTGCCTAATGTTTGGAGTCTGTACTGGCCGACAGTTTAAATTTTTGATCTCTAGCCACATAATCACACCCTTGTCTCACTCCTCTGCCTCTCATTATGGTGGCGTATGAACTGCATTCACCATAAGGACCTTCTAAATTCACAGGGTCATGTGACTGTGCCCCTTACCTGTACTGTGCCCCCTTATACCCTGCATTGTGCCCTCTTACCACACCCTGTGCAGTGTCCCTAGTCATTCCCTGTACTGTGCCCTCTTATACCCTTTTATCCGTTCACTGTACAGAGGTGTTATCCGGTTAATGCATGGTGGTGGTATCC
This sequence comes from Bufo gargarizans, assembly GCF_014858855.1. Classification (NCBI taxonomy): domain Eukaryota; kingdom Metazoa; phylum Chordata; class Amphibia; order Anura; family Bufonidae; genus Bufo; species Bufo gargarizans. The sequence goes on along the minus strand of NC_058082.1, from coordinate 445,496,268 downwards.
AATAACTGGTTGACCATAACTGTATCCCTTTCCCTGCTTGCGCCATCCTTTTTTAGACCTGACAAACACAAGGTGCAACAGCACTCTACAAACCAAAAGTAGAGTACAAAAGTATATTACATTGCAAATGCTATGCTAATAACTTAAAGATGCTTAGCAAATACATTTTGTACAAAATCATTTGAGCCCATCTGCCGAACGCCAAGGCGACCTCTATAAGACGGGTCCTAACACTAAAGCTCACCTGTTGGGTGCCATAACTGCGACCATGAATCCAGGAGGTGCAGGTCACACATGCATGCTGGGCCCCCTTGATTTACGTCTATGTGGAGCCAAAATGGCCTTCATTGGATCCACATATTTGCATCCACAAGCAACGTGCACCTGCGTATTGGGATGAGTTAACCCCCTTTTGTGTTTCTAGTGTTATATATATATATATATATATATATATATATATATGTATATATATAGAAGTAGTGGCTAACTCCTATATGCTGGGTCGTGCACTCCCTCCTGCCCCTCCTCTGCCTCGCAGGCTGATTTTAATTAGATTGAGTATATAGTTTGCTCAGCATGCATGCTGGTACTTGTAGCCCCTGGATCCAATGAAGGCCATTTGGAGTTTGTTCTGAGCCTAAAATCTCGCTTCCGGATACGTTCTCCGGGGGTAGTGAGAATTTTGTTAGTTTTAGAGAGGCTTGCAAACTCCATTTTCGCCTTCTTCCCCATTCCTCTGGTGATGAGGAGCGGAGGGTGGGGATCATCATATCGCTGCTCAGGGTTAACGCTCAGTCCTGGGCCTTTTCGCTGCCGGTGGGGGCATGGCCCCTCCGTACAGTGGATGAATTCTTTTTAGCCCTGGGTCAGATATATGATGATCCGGACCGTATTGCTTTGGCTGAGTCTAGACTATGTCTTTTATGCCAGGGTAAACAGTCCGCAGAGATATACTGTTCAGAATTTCGGATACTGGTTGGAATGATGCTGCACTCCGAAGTCAATTTTGCCATGGTTTTTCTGAGGGATTGAAAGATGCATTTGCCTTTCATGAGAGACCTACCTCCTTGGACTCTGCCATGTCTCGGGCCGTTTGTATTGACAGGCGTCTTAGAGAGAGAGAGGAGAGATCACTCCTCCCTGTCATACACAGTCCCAGGACAGTGCGGCGGTCTCATTCAGTGCACAGGGGTCTCAGTCGCTCTCAATCCCTTCTGAGCAAGAGCCCATGCAGCTGGGTTTGATTACCTCTGACAATAGAAGATTCAGCCCTCATGGGAAGGTTTGTTTCTGTTGTGGGGGTATAAATCATTTGTCAAATGTTTGTCCCTCTAGAAGACTTAGGCAGTTTTTTGAGAGTAATAAAGTAACAAAAAGAAAAAAATCCTCTAAAAACATTCCATCTGTTACTATTGGCAAGGTTGATGCGGAAATTGAAGGTTTTCCGTTTGCTTGTAGTTCTCGTTTTGTCCTACCTTCCAGGGTGGCGCTAGAGAGCAAGAACATTTTTTGTGAGATTTTTGTAGATAGTGGAGCAGCTGTCAATCTCATTGATAGTCAATTTGCTATAACTCATGGTTTTCAGGTATGCACTTTGGGAAAGGTTATACCTGTTTTTGCTATTGATTCCGTTCCACTTTCTCAGAAATTGTTAAAGGGCATAGTTCACAATATCTGTTTGATTGTGAGTGATGCTCATGTTGAGGATGTGTCATGTTTCGTCCTTAGCGGGTTGCCTACTCCTCTAGTGTTGGGGTTACCCTGGCTCACCAAACATAACCCCACAATTGACTGGCAAGCGAGGCAAATAAATGGTTGGAGTTACTTTTGCAGAGAGAATTGCCTCACGACATCTGTTTCTGAGGTTTCTACTAAGACTGTACCATCTTTTCTCTCTGAATTTTCGGATGTCTTCTCTGAGAGTGGTGTTCAGGATTTGCCCCCGCACAGGGAGTACGATTGCCCTATTAATCTCTCCCCAGGCGCCAAGCTGCCTAAATCTCGTTTATAAAATCTCTCCCAACCTGAAAGGGTCGCTATGCGTGCTTATATCTCTGAGAGTCTGAGAAAAGGTCACATACGACCCTCGAAGTCACCTGTTGCCGCTGTTTTTTTCTTTGTTAAGAAAAAAAATTGTTCTTTAAGACCATGTCTGGATTTCAGGGAGATGAACAGTATCACAATTTGTGACCCTTATCCGCTTCCTCTGATCCCGGACCTGTTTAACCAGATTGTTGGGGCTAAAGTTTTTTCCAAGTTGGATCTAAGAGGGGCATACAACCTGGTCAGGGTCAGAGAAGGAGACGAATGGAAGACAGCCTTCAATACCGCTGAGGGCCATTTTGAGAATTTGGTTATGCCTTTTGGTTTGATGAATGCTCCAGCCGTCTTTCAGCATTTTGTGAACAGCATTTTTTATCATTTAATGGGGAAATTTGTATTAGTGTATCTAGATGACATTTTGATTTTTTCTCCTGATTTCAAAACTCATAAGGAACACTTACGTCAGGTCTTGCTCATCCTGCAGGGAGAATAAATTGTACGCTAAACTGGAAAAATGTGTGTTTGCGGTTCCAGAAATTCAATTTCTGGGGATTCTTCTCTCCGCTTCTGGTTTTCGCATGGACCCCGAGAAGGTCCGCGCTGTGCTTGAGTGGGAGCTTCCTGAGAATCAGAAGGCGCTGATGCGTTTTTTGGGCTTTGCCAATTATTACAGGAAGTTTATTTTGAATTATTCCTCTGTTGTTAAACCACTCACTGATATGACTAGAAAGGGGGTAGATTTTTCCTGTCGGTAGAGGCGCGTAAGGCCTTTTCTAATATCAAGGAGAGTTTTGCTTCCGCTCCTTTCTTTGTACAACCTGATATTTCTCTAACCTTCATAGTTGAGGTTGATGCTTCTGAGGTGAGTGTGGGTGAGGTCTTGTCTCAGGGTCCCTCTCCTGCCAAATGGCGACCGTGTGCCTTTATCTCGAAGAAACTCTCCTCCGCAGAGAGAAATTACGATGTGGGAGATAGGGAGTTGTTGGCCATCAAGTTGGCTTTTGAGGAATGGCGCCATTGGCTAGAGGGAGCCAGACACCCTATTACCGTGTTTACTGACCATAAGAATCTGGCCTACTTGGAGTCAGCCAAGCGTCTGAACCCGAGACAGGCCAGATGGTCTTTGTTCTTTTCCAGGTTTAATTTTGTTGTCACGTTCCGCCATGGGGTTAAGAATGTGTAGGCGGATGCCCTGTCACGTTGTTTTCCGGGAGGTGGGAATTTTGAAGACCCGGTTCCCATTTTGGCTAAAGGTGTGGTGGTCTCTGCTCTTTATCCTGAATTGGAGGCATAGGTTCAGGTAGCCCAGTCAGAGGCTCCTGATCTTTGTCCTCCTGGGAGGTTGTTTGTGCCTCTCGCTTTAAGACACAAGATTTTTAAGGAACACCACGATACTGTCCTTGCTGGGCACCCAGGGGCAAGAGCCACAGTGGATCTTATCGCTCAGAGATTCTGGTGGCCGGCACTTCGTAAGTCGGTTGAGGGTTTTGTGGCAGCCTGCGAGACCTGCACTCGTGCCAAGCCATCAGGTCCTCTCCTTCCCTTACCGATTCCTTCCCGTCCTTCGACACATCTGTCCATGGACTTCATTACGGACCTGCCTCGTTCCTCGGGGAAGACTTTGATTCTGGTGGTGGTGGACCGTTTTAGCAAAATGGTGCATTTCATCCCTTTTCCTGGCTTGCCCAATGCTAAGACACTGGCACAGGCATTTATTGATCACATTGTCAAATTGCATGGTATTCCTTCAGACATAGTCTCTGATAGGGGCACGCAGTTTGTTTCCAGATTCTGGAAGGCTTTCTGTTCTCGCTTGGGGGTTCGGTTGTCATTCTCTTCTGCTTTCCACCCGCAGTCGAATGGCCAGACAGAGCTTGTCAATCAGAATCTGGAGACATATCTGCACTGTTTTGTGGCAGAGAATCAGGAGAATTCGTGTTCTTTTTTGTCCCTTGCTGAGTTTGCTTTAAATAACCGTCGCCAGGAGTCCTCTGATAAGTCACCATTTTTTGTTGCATATGGGTTTCATCCGCAGTTTGGGACATTCTCTGGAGAGGGGTCTTCTGCTTTACCTGATGAGGACAGATTCTCCTCGTCTTTGTCATCTATTTGGCAAAAGATTCAGGATAATCTAAAGAACATGAGTGAGAGATATAAATGTGTGGCGGATAAGAGACGTGTGCCTGGTCCGGACCTGAATGTTGGTGATCTGGTGTGGTTGTCTACTAAGAATATCAAATTGAAGGTTCCCTCCTGGAAGTTGGGTCCTAAGTTTATTGGGCCTTACAAAATCTTGTCCGTCATCAATCCTGTTGCCTACCGTCTTCATCTTCCTCAGACTTGGAAGATCCATAATGTTTTTCATAAGTCCTTATTAAAACCTTATGTCAGACCCATTGTACCCTGGTCTTTGCCTCCTCCTCCAATTGTGGTTGATGGTAATCTTGAATTTCAGGTCTCTAGGATTGTGGATTCTTGTGTTGTCCGCGGTTCTCTCCAGTACCTTGTTCATTGGGAGGGTTATAGTCCTGAGGAGAGGATGTGGGTCCCAGTGACGGACATTAAGGCCACTTGTCTCATCAGGGCTTTCCATAGGTCCCATCCTGAGAAGGTGGGCTCTGAGTGTCCGGAGTCCACTCGTAGAAGGAGGGGTACTGTCACCACCAGACATCTGAGAAGCTCTGTCAGATGTCTTTCAGAACCTCCTCCTTGAGCTTCCTTTTGTTTTGTTTTCATTTTCTCATCTCGTTAGCCTCTCTCAGCTGTCATGTAGTTGCACTGATTGCATCCCTTTAAATCCCTTCCCAGACTGCTTCACTTTGCGGTTTATATTCCTTCCTGGAGTGTGTGCATGCTGATCCTACTTCTGAGTCTTCTACAGATAAGTTTTGTTTATTAATTTGTGTTTTTCTGTTTGCTGGATCCCAGGTGACCCTGACTCCCTCCGTATCAAGTGTAGGGAGCCGGTGGTCGTGTCCCCTCACTATTATAGGGTGTTCAGGTGTTATACAGTCGAGGTACGAGGATATGCGATCATCTACCATTGGGATTTTGGCATAGGCTGAGCAGTCAGGGAGAGTGCCAGGTCTGATGCAGGGCTCTCCCTTTTGTTCCTTAGTTTTGGATCCAGTTAGTCGGATATTCATTTTGTGTCTTCTAGTTTCCTGTACACCTTCCGTGACAGCTAAGGACCTTTGCGCCACAATCTGAGTTAGAAATACACTTAACATAGACGTATTTCTATATAATAAATGACTACCTAAATGTATTATTATTTGGGGGTAGGGCTAATATCTTTATATTATATAGATTCTATTATACTGTGCCCTGTATTTCCCAGTGAAAAATGATCCTTGGGAAACATAGTCCTCATCCCTGACCACCAGGACCAGATAGCGCTCTCTCAGTACATGACAGCCTCCCCTCTCCACCAAGCTGCTCCGCTGTGTACTGATGCTTATTCTGACACTAGGGCTGGGTCCCCATCCTATTTTTGCCATCCATTTAATGCAGACCAAAAATGTAAGCGTTAACAGATGCCTCAGACTGATGCCGTACAGTGGTGTCCTTTCATGGTAGAATTTTTTTTTACATTAACGTATGCATTTTTTTAATTGATTCAAAAAGGTGGAGTGCTGCACATTTGTATACATTAAACCGATAGGAAATAAAATGTTTCTAGGCTCCAGTATGGCACATTTTTGAGAGTTTCCCTTTAAGATGCATACAAATGGCCCTTGATTAAAATACTTCTTTTTTTTTTGTGGGAATTTTTGCCAATGATCCCCCTCTAATATATCACTGTCCGTGTTGTGGGACTATTTGTGTACTTCTATTAAGTGTTTGCTGGCTGCAAATATGACCTGAAGGTTTTTCAGGTTCGCCTGCCATTAAAGTGAATGGGGCCCGCCCCAAACGCTGGGTTCCCGGACGATGTTCGTCCATCACTACTGGTATTGCCACCCACCTCTACACTATCTCACCTTGCCACTCTGTGATCTCCTCATGCTGCCGTCACCTCCAAACTCTGTCATTGTGCCACTTTGTGGCCTCCAGATTTTGCTGCCACCTCCAGACTGTCATTGTGCCACTCTGTGGCCTCCTCATGCTGCTGCCACCTCCACACTATGTCACCTTGCCACTCTGTGTTCTCCTGATGCTGCCGCCACCTCCACACACACTGTCATTGTGACACTCTGTGGCCTCCTGATACTGCTGCCACCTACAGACTTTGTCATTGTGCCACTCTATGGCCTCCTCAGGCTTCTGCCACCTCCACACTCTGTCATTGGGCTATTCTGTGGCCTCCTGCAAATGCCTATAGAAATCTGCAGCACTCGCCAGTTGAATGAACAAAATCCAGTTACTTTATTTCTACCAGCACCACAAAGACAGCAATGTTTTAACCATCTCTGGTCTCTCTCAAGCAGTGAAATCACAATATACAATGTGCCTTAAATAATGAGTTTGTGGGTGTGTACATACCTCCCTCAAAGTGGGGGTGTAGAGACTATTCCAAAATCACATCACATCTAGCTCATTTACATATGGTATACCACTCATATATTATATCATAGGTTATATCGTACCATAAATATTGCTTTATATTTCCCCCTGTGTGTTATATAAGAACAAACTTACAGGTAGTAGAGATCCATGTGAGGTCCTGCGCTATACTAGTTAAACGCCTCGAGTGCGCGCCAATGCCCGGCGTGCTCCGAATCCAACTGCGCATGTGGCGGACTACCGCGCATGAGAGAGAAATGAATCGTGTGGCAGACAATAAGAAAGAGGCACCAGTGACATCCATTGTTGCCAAGGGGAGTGAGCGATCCCGAGGGTAACATGAACGCTCCCTGCCCGCAGCACTAATTAGGGAAATAGGCCCCAGTGATGTCCATTGTTGCCGAGGGGAGGGGGCAATCCCGGAGATAACAGAATCGCTACCCGTCCACAGCATTACATAAATTAACTATATATACAAATATAGGGGCACACTACAGATGGGAGCACTAATCCAAGTATGGATGTAATTTATTAAAAACACACATTAAAAGCTATAACCATAAATTAGTACAATAGGCAGCGTGTCACGTATTGTAAAATATGTACAATGAGTACATACACCCCAAAAGAACTCCTATGGAAACTATATTGTCTCTTATTAGAACCCTTGTAGGGTTGTCCAGCTCGGGCAAAAGTCTCTCAGGTGGTGACAAAAGACTTGCCAATATACTGTACGCAGGTAACTATGTACCTATGAGAACCATGTCCCTTAAGATCCCGGTGTAGTCCAGTCCGTACTTAGTTGTATTACATGGACAGTCAATGATACATTAAGGGCTTGCCACAGCTACAACTGCAGATAACAAGTAGCAGGAGTACGTTGGCCGGGGGGCTCGGTGGAGCTGATGTTGTGTTTTGTCCTAATAAGAAAGATTTCACAATAAGGATTTGGAGAATGGGCAGAGGTACAGCAGAGAAGGGAGAGGCTGATGCTTCTACTAGCGGGCCCATACCATGGGGGAGTAATAACGCCCGCCATAATGCCTCCCCAATAAAAATAATTCTCCTTATAATGTAATGTGCAAAAAATACCCCCTTGTAATGCCCCCCGTTGAACTAATGTCCCCATAGTGCCCCCAAATTGTGCCAGTATAAAATACCCCTATATAGTGCCCCCAGTAAATTCCCCCATAGTGATCCTCTCCCCCCCTTCATCCTAGTGCCCCCATAATGTACCAGTATGAAATGACCCAGTAGATGCCCTCAGTGTCCCCCATAATTTGTGATAAAAGTACTCCTCCTATCATGTGCCTGCCAGTAATAAAAGCACTGCCCCATCATGTGCCAGTAATAAAAGCGATCCCCCATCATGTGCCAGTAATAAAAGCACTCTCCCATCATGTGCCAGTAATAAAAGTACTCCCCCATCATGTGCCAGTAATAAAAGTACTCCCCCATCATGTGCCAGTAATAAAAGCACTCCCCCATCATGTGCCAGTAACAAGAGCCCCCCATTATGTGCCAGTAACAAGAACCCCCCATCATGTGCCAATAACAAGAGCCCCCCATCATGCGCCAGTAATAACAGCCCCCAATGTGCCAGTAATAACACCCCCCATGTGCCAAAAATAGCAGCCCCCAATGTGCCAGTAATAACAGCCCCCCCAATGTGCCACTAATAACAGCCCCCCCAATGTGCCAGTAATAACAGCCCCACCAATGTGCCAGTAATAACAGCCCATCAATGTGCCAGTAATAACAGCCCACCAATGTGCCAGTAATAACAGCCCACCAATGTGGCAGTAATAACAGCCCCCCCAATGTTCCAGTAATAACAGCCTCCACAATGTGCCAGTAATAACAGCCCCCCCCCCCCCAATGGGCCAGTAATAAAAGCCCCCTCATCATGTGCCAGTAATAAAAGCACTCCCCCATCATGTGTCAGTAATAAGAGCCCCCCCATCATGTGCCAGTAATAACAGGCCCCCCAATTTCCAGTAATAACACCCCCCCGAATGTGCCAGTAAAAACAGCCCCCCCAATGTGCCAGTAATAAAAGCACTCCCCCATCATGTGTCAGTAATAAGAGCCCCCAATTATGTGCCAGAAACAAGAGCCCCCACACCATGTGCCAGTAATAACAGCCCCCCAATGTGCCAGTAATAGCAACCCCCCAATGTGCCAGTAATAGCAGCCCCCCAATGTGCCAGTAATAGCAGCCCCCCAATGTGCCAGTAATAACAGACCCCCCAATGTGCCAGTAATAACAGCCCCCCCAATGTTCCAGTAATAACAGCCCCCCAATGTGCCAGTAATAACAGCCCTCCAATGTGCCAGTAATAACAGCCCCCTCAATGTGCCAGTAATAACAGCCCCCCAATGTGCCAGTAATAACAGCCCCCCAATGTGCCAGTAATAACAGTCCCCCAATGTGCCAGTAATAACAGTCCCCCAATGTGCCAGTAATAACAGTCCCCCAATGTGCCAGTAATAACAGTCCCCCAATGTGCCAGTAATAACAGTCCCCCAATGTGCCATTAATAACAGCCTCCCAATGTGCCAGTAATAACAGCCCCCCCAATGTGCCAGTAAAAGTATTGTATATAAAAAATAAAAAAAAACACTTATACTTGCCTCCATGTCAGCGATGCGATGCAGGCCTCTTCAGGCCTGTGTCCCGCACTGTATGGCTCAGGTGGTGCGATGACGTCATCGCCCCACCTGCCTCTGGCCTCTGATAGGCTGCAGGCACTCAGCCAGCATCCTATCAGAGGAAGCGAAAGGGACACGCCTCTCCCTCCCCTGCAGCACAGCCATTTGTATCGTTGTCCTGAGGACGGCGATACAGATGACTATGGAGATGAGCGCTTCCACAACGGAAGCTCTCATCTCCCTGTGACACGCCGCCACCGCCCCCCAACTACTGAGTAGGGCCGCGCTGCCAGCTCGAGGTAGGAAATTGCTCCGTTGCCCCCCCCCCGGATCCGCCAGTGTGCCTGTCATGTCATACAGACTCACAGTATTATTTCACTACCAAAGCAGACTCCCTATGCGTGTTACTTCAAGGCACAGTGTTCTACACCACTATAAAGGCTTTTTGCAGCCAGGAAATAGCCATTTTTAATGTAATTTGCAGCACATTTATTCGGATCAAACTAGGCGAACCGATGAATTGAATTTTTGAAAAATTCTATTATCTCTAGCCACAATCTAGCAAAAATTCTCGAGAATCAGCGAGACTCATATCACTGCATGCCACAGTTTGTGTATGGCCAATTCCTTGCATTCTCTGCTGGATCAGGTGGCTGGCTTGTAGTGCTGCAGGTATGAAAGTATCCTTGCCCTGTATGTTTTTTATTGCTGTATGTAATGTTAGGAGGGGAATGGGTTAACTTGAGAATTTGGCTTGGGGTGGGGGCCCAGGCACATTCTTTGCACAGGGGCCCTCTGCTGTCTACCGCATGTCTACGCTGCCTCAGCTGCTGCTGCTCCTTGCTGTTAATCCCTTACTGCTGCCACCATTATCGCAAAGCATCTGCCACCACTATCACTACTACTTTTACTACAACCCAGCCTTGTATGCTCCATGCTGTACTGCTCCTGCTGTTGCTACTATTGTGGCTGCCTGCCACTGTATCCGTACCATACCCTTTCCACATCCACGCTGGACTGCTGCTGCTCCCAATTAGATGGGGGAATTTTTCACAACAAGCTCTTTTTTTTTTCTAATCAACACTTGCGTGTCATGTGGGCAGGCATTCTGACTCTGTCAAGGCATAATTTTGGGATGCTTGGTCCCCCAAGCCACTTTTGTTTTCTTTTTAAATCTCATAACACTGTGTGTATTTAAAGTTCATCTGTCCCCAATAAGGGACAATTTTTTGAAGCTTTGAAATATGAAAAAAATAACGTGCCAGCATGGTGTTTTTTTAACCCCTTAAGCCTCCATGAAGTATCTTTACGTCATGGACTGCACTGTCTTAAGTCCATGGAGACTAGCCAATCACAGGATCAATTCGCCATCTGAAAGTTTCTGATCATGGCAGTCCGTGACTGTGGGAATCAGAACCTTTTAAAATGTTTTAATACCCCCCTCACTCCCGCGTCTATAACAACCTGATCTATAAAAGGATCACATTACTTTTACCGCATGGTGAACACCATAAAAAAGGAAAAACTATGATGGAATTGCAATGGTATATAAACGGTATAAAAAGTGATAAAAAAAGTCATATGTACTCAAAATTAGTACCAATCATACCGTCACCTCATTCCACAAAAAAAAATAGCCCCTATATAAAACAATTGCACAAAAAAAAATAAATTGGTGCATGGCAAATGTGGTGCCAATATTCAAAAAGGGACCCTATCCAGCTCTGCTATGTCTGCCTTGTTCACAGGAGCCCAGAACTGTACACAGTACTCCATGTGTGGTCTGACTATGGATTTGTAAAGTGGTAGGGCTATGTTCTCATCACTGGCATCTATGCCCCTTTTGTAAAGTAACTTGTCCTCCTGTGTGATTAGGACAGGTATTGTATGTACTAATAGGATGGCGACCATGTTTTTTCTCCTAATGATTGCTCCACAGACAAATCAAGTCATTATTTATAACTAAAGAAAAGTATTTGGGAAAATATTTGTAATAAGGTAATATTTCGGTATTTTCATTTTCCTTAATTCCTGGAGAACCCCTTTAACCACTTCAGCCCCGCTAGGTGAAACCCCCTTCATGACCAGAGCACTTTTTACACTTCGGCACTACACTACTTTCACCGTTTATCGCTCGGTCATGCAACTTACCATACAAATGAATTTTACCTCCTTTTCTTCGCACTAATAGAGCTTTCATTTGGTGGTATTTCATTGCTGCTGGCATTTTTACTTTTTTTGTTATTAATCAAAATGTAACGATTTTTTTTGCAAAAAAATGACATTTTTCACTTTCAGCTGTAAAATTTTGCAAAAAAAACGACATCCATATATAAATTTTTCACCAAATTTATTGTTCTACATGTCTTTGATAAAAAAAAAATGTTTGGGCAAAAAAAAAAATGGTTTGGGTAAAAGTTATAGCATTTACAAACTATGGTACAAAAATGTGAATTTCCGCTTTTTGAAACAGCTCTGACTTTCTGAGCACCTGTCATGATTCCTGAGGTTCTACAATGCCCAAACAGTAGAAAACCCCCACAAATGACCCCATTTCGGAAAGTAGACACCCTAAGGTATTCGCTGATGGGCATAGTGAGTTCATAGAACTTTTTATTTTTTGTCACAAGTTAGCGGAAAATGATGATGATTTTATTTTTTTTATTTTTTCTTACAAAGTCTCATATTCCACTAACTTGCGACAAAAAATAAAAAATTCTAGGAACTCACCATGCCCCTCACAGTATACCTTGGGGTGTCTTCTTTCCAAAATGGGGTCACTTGTGGGGTAGTTATACTGCCCTGGCAATTTAGGGGCCCAAATGTGTGAGAAGAACTTTGCAATCAAAATGTGTAAAAAATGACCGGTGAAATCCAAAAGGTGCACTTTGGAATATGTGCCCCTTTGCCCACCTTGGCAGCAAAAAAGTGTGACACATCTGGTATCGCCGTACTCAGGAGAAGTTGGGGAATGTGTTTTGGGGTGTCATTTTACATATACCCATGCTGGGTGAGAAAAATATCTTGGTCAAATGCCAACTTTGTATAAAAAAATGGGAAAGTTGTCTTTTGCCAAGATATTTCTCTCATCCAGCATGGGTATATGTAAAATGACACCCCAAAACACATTTCCCAACTTCTCCTGAGTACGGCGATACCAGATGTGTCACACTGTTTTGCTGCCAAGGTGGGCAAAGGGGCACATATTCCAAAGTGCACCTTTCAGATTTTGCAGGCCATTTTTTACACATTTTGATTGCAAGGTACTTCTCACACATTTGGGCCCCTAAATTGCCAGGGCAGTATAACTACGCCACAAGTGACCCCATTTTGGAAAGAAGACACCCCAAGGTATTCCGTGAGGGGCATGGCGAGTTCCTAGAATTTTTTATTTTTTGTCACAAGTTAGCGGAAAATGAAGATTTTTTTTTTTCTCTTTTTTCCTTACAAAGTCTCATATTCCACTAACTTGCGACAAACAAAAAATAAAAAATTCTAGGAACTCGCCATGCCCCTCACGGAATACCTTGGGGTGTCTTCTTTGCAAAATGGGGTCACTTGTGGCGTAGTTATACTGCCCTGGCAATTTAGGGGCCCATATGTGTGAGAAGTACTTTGCAATCAAAATCTGTAAAAAATGACCGGTGAAATCCGAAAGGTGCACTTTGGAATATGTGCCCCTTTGCCCACCTTGGCATCAAAAAAGTGTCACACATCTGGTATCGCCGTACTCAGGAGAAGTTGGGGAATGTGTTTTGGGGTGTCATTTTACATATACCCATGCTGGGTGAGAGAAATATCTTGGCAAAAGACAACTTTTCCCATTTTTTTTATACAAAGTTGGCATTTGACCAAGATATTTTTCTCACCCAGCATGGGTATATGTAAAATTACACCCCGAAACACATTCCCCAACTTCTCCTGAGTACGGCGATACCAGATGTGTCGCACTTTTTTGCTGCCAAGGTGGGCAAAGGGGCACATATTCCAAAGTGCACCTTTCGGATTTTGCAGGCCATTTTTTACACATTTTGATTGCAAGGTACTTCTCACACATTTGGGCCCCTAAATTGCCAGGGCAGTATAACTACGCCACAAGTGACCCCATTTTGGAAAGAAGACACCCCAAGGTATTCCGTGAGGGGCACTGCGAGTTCCTAGAATTTTTTTTTTTTGTCACAAGTTAGCGGAAAATGATGATTTTTTTTTTTTCTCTTTTTTCCTTACAAAGTCTCATATTCCACTAACTTGCGACAAAAAATAAAAAATTCTAGGAACTCGCCATGCCCCTCACGGAATACCTTGGGGTGTCTTCTTTCCAAAATGGGGTCACTTGTGGGGTAGTTATACTGCCCTGGCAATTTAGGGGCCCAAATGTGTGAGAAGTACTTTGCAATCAAAATGTGTAAAAAATGGCCTGCGAAATCCGAAAGGTGCACTTTGGAATATGTGCCCCTTTGCCCACCTTGTCTGCAAAAAAGTGTCACACATCTGGTATCGCCGAACTCAGGAGAAGTTGGGGAATGTGTTTTGGGGTGTCATTTTACATATACCCATGCTGGGTGAGAGAAATATCCTGGCAAAAGACAACTTTTCCAATTTTTTTATACAAAGTTGGCATTTGATCAAGATGTTTATCTCACCCAGCATGGGTATATGTAAAATGACACCCCAAAACACATTGCCCAACTTCTCCTGAGTACGGCGATACCAGATGTGTGACACTTTTTTGCAGCCTAGATGCGCAAAGGGGCCCAAATTCCTTTAAGGAGGGCATTTTTAGACATTTGGATCCCAGACTTCTTCTCATGCTTTAGGGCCCCTAAAAAGCCAGGGCAGTATAAATACCCCACATGTGACCCCACTTTGGAAAGAAGACACCCCAAGGTATCCAATGAGGGGCCTGGCAAGTTCATAGAATTTTTTTTTTTTGCATAAGTTAGCGGAAATTGATTTTTATTTTATTTTTTCTCACAAAGTCTCACTTTCCGCTAACTTAGGACAAAAATTTAAATCTTTCATGGACTCAATATGCCCCTCAGCAAATACCTTGGGGTGTCTTCTTTCCAAAATGGGGTCAGTTGTGGGGTGTTTGTACTGCCCTGGCATTTGAGGGTCTCCGCAATCATTACATGTATGGCCAGCATTAGGAGTTTCTGCTATTCTCCTTATATTGAGCATACAGGTAATGAGATTTTTTTTTCCGTTCAGCCTCTGGGCTGAAAGAAAAAAATGAACGGCACAGATTTCTTCATTCGCATCGATCAATGTGGATGAAAAAATCTCTGCCAAAAAAAAAAAATGGAGGGGAAAGGCGTCTGCCAGGACATAGGAGCTCCGCCCTACATCCATACCCACTTAGCTCGTATGCCCTGGCAAACCAGATTTCTCCATTCACATCAATCGATGTGGATGAATAAATCATTGCCGGGATTTTTTTATTTTTTTTTATATATATATACAAAGTGTTTGCCAAAGCATAGGAACGCCGCCTCCTCCTCAGCTCGTATGCCTCGGCAAACGTATCTGTCACTGCAGAGGAGAAAATCCCGTCTTGCAGCGCCGCATACACCGACTTGCGTGTAATCTGACAGCAGCGCAATGCTTCTGTCAGAATGCACAACGGTGCTGCAGCTAGTCAATCGGTTGGTCCACGTGGAAGGTAAAAAAAGAAAAAAAAAAGAAAAAACCAGGCCGCAACGCAATAATTTTATTAACTTTGCAACAGAACATATAAACTTTAACTTTTTTAACTGAACATTAACGTGTTTGCTTACTGGTGTGTGTTTTTTTTTTTTTTTTTTTTTTACCTTTATAGAACAAACCTCTCCTTCCCCATGGGTCAATGTGCAAAGCGCAAATCGCCCAAAGATGTGGCGAAGTGCGTTATGCACTTTGTCCCATGTGAAAGGAGACATTTGCAGCAGCAGTGAGTGAATGGGCCCTAATAGCCCTGTGTGCCTGTCCTGGTTAGATGATCCCTATGCTAATAGTGTACCTGTGAGTGGTACTTCCGGAAACACTCTCCAAAGCATAGGGCAGGGTGGTCCGGACAGTCAGGACAGAAATAGCGGGTGTCACGCCTTATTCCACTCCTGCTACAGACACGACATCTTTTTCGGGGTGACTGTTGGGTTGAGGTACCAGGAACGACATTGGGGAAATGTCGCTCGTGTAGACGGCTAACTACACTGGTGGTTGGGGCCACGGAACCTCCTGGATACAGGAGGTTCTCGATGATCTCTTCCTGAAATTTGAGGAAGGATCCAGTTCTCCCAGCCTTACTGTAGAGAACAAAACTATTGTACAGAGCCAATTGAATTAAATATACAGACACCTTCTTATACCAGCGTCTGGTGCGTCGGGAAACTAAATACGGAGACAACATCTGGTCATTGAAGTCCACCCCTCCCATGTGGAGGTTATAGTCGTGGACTGAGAGGGGCTTTTCAATGACACGGGTTGCTCGCTCAATTTGTATTGTCGTGTCTGCGTGAATGGAGGAGAGCATGTAAACGTCACGCTTGTCTCTCCATTTCACCGCGAGTAGTTCTTCGTTACACAGTGCGGCCCTCTGCCCCCTTGCAAGACGGGTGGTAACGAGCCGTTGGGGGAAGCCCGCGCGACTAGTTTGCGCGGTACCACAGGCGCCAATCCGTTCTAGAAACAAATGCCTAAAGAGGGCCACACTTGTGTAAAAATTGTCCACATAAAGATGAATGTGCAGTGATCAAAAAAAAAAATTTTTGTCACTGCGGTGGGGCGGGTGTGGGCGAACGCACGTGTGGGAGACCGATCAGGCCTGATCGGGCAAACACTGCGTTTTGGGTGGAGGGCGAACTAAAGTGACACTAGTACTATTATAGATTTGACCGTGATCAGTTTTGATCACTTCCAGATACTATAAAAGTACAAATGCTGATTAGCGATACGCTAATCAGCGAATAACGGACTGCGGTGCGGTAGGCTGGGCGCTAACTGATCGCTAACTACCTAACCAAGGGACCTAAACTATACCTAAAACCTAACGGTCAATAACAGTGAAAAAAAAAGTGACAGTTTGCACTGATCACTTTTTTCTTTTCACTTGTGATTGACAGGGGTGATCAAAGGGTTAATTGGGGTTCAGGGGGGTGATCAGGGGCTAACGTGTAGTGTTTGGTGTACTCACTGTGAAGCCTGCTCCTCTGCTGGATCCAACCGACGAAAAGAACCAGCAGAGGAGCAGGCA
The DNA here is from genome assembly GCF_014858855.1 of Bufo gargarizans. NCBI lineage: Eukaryota > Metazoa > Chordata > Amphibia > Anura > Bufonidae > Bufo > Bufo gargarizans. The sequence goes on along the minus strand of NC_058082.1, from coordinate 445,479,836 downwards.
GCCATATATCAGATCATATTTACTAATATGATCTGATATCTGGCACTTTGATTGGCTTTTTTAAAAATCAGCAACCTGCCAGCCAATGATCACGGCTGGCAGGTTGCTGACGAAATACTCCTGTGCGAAATGCCGGCGCGAACTGCGCATGCGCGCGCGCATATTCGCGTCATCTCGCGTCTCGCGAGATGACGCGTATATGCGTGACTGTGCGCAGCGCTGCCACCTCCGGACCGCACATCTGCGTTAGGCGGTCCGGAGGTGGTTAAGGTGAAAAATTGCTTGGTACTGAAGTGGTTAAACATACTGCAACATGCGTTCACCCATAGCTATATATGTCAGTGTCACTCAGACATCATTTACTATTGATGTCATTGTGTTCCAGAGTTTGGGAAGGGGAAAAGAGGGAAGGGAAAAATAAAAATTCATAAAATATAAATGAAAAGACATAGCAAGTTTTCCTAAATGTTCCTAGTAGACTGGGAGGGGGGGGGGGGGCAATTGGAGCAACTTCAGTATGGCCCAAATTGATTTGGGTCTGAACCAAACTTTTTCTAAAATTTAGCGACCCATACCAAAAACCTTTACCTGTTTGCTCATCTCTAATTTGCATTAATATTTTTTTCAATTGTGGTATGGGCAAAAAGGCTGTTTTAAATTTAAATGATTTAGCAGAAAATTCTCAGAAACAAATAAACTATTCCCAACAATTGCCTGATCATCAGGGAGATTAGCAGTGAATTTTACATGCAGCAATCACTTACTGAATAGGGAGAAATGGGGTAATTTATCAAACTGGTGTAAAGTAGAACTGGCTTAGGCTACTTTCACACTAGCGCTTGATCAGATCCGTTCTGAACGGATCCGATCATATTAATGCAGACGGAGGCTCCGTTCAGTACGGATCCGTCTGCATTAATAACTTAGAAAAATTTCTAAGTGCGCAAGTAGCCTGAGCGAATCCGTTCAGACTTTCAATGTAAAGTCAATGGGGGACGGATCCGCTTGAAGATTGAGCCATATGGTGTCATCTTCATGCGGATCCGTTCCCATTGACTTACATTGTAAGTCTGAACGGATCCGCTGCCGTGCGGAGGCGAGCGGAGCGGAGGCTGAACGCCGCCAGACTGATGCAGTCTGAGCGGATCCGCTCCATTCAAACTGCATCAGGGCTGGACGGAGGCGTTCGGGTCCGCTCGTGAGCTCCTTCAAATGGAGCTCACGAGCGGACCGACGAACGCAAGTGTGAAAGTAGCCTTAGTTGTCCATAGCAACCAATTGGATTCCACATTCATTTTTGACTGCTCCTTTGGAACATGAAAGGTGGAATCTGATTGGTTCCTATGGGCAACTTAGCCAGTTCTAATTTACACCAGTTTGATAAATGACCCAAAAAGTCCCTGCCAAAAGACATGATCACCGGATGAGCTTCATAAGGTGTTTTTTGCCACTTTTTACACAGGTCATTTATCAGGAATGAGCATTTTTTACAAACACTTAATGTATACTCATAATTAGCCAGCGAAAGAGAAGATGGAAATGACACGATCAACACATATGTTACTTTTCCTAGAAACCATTACAATGTCATATACTGTATACAGGTGCCTTAATAAACTAAGGGAAATAATAGGGCAGAAAATAGCCACTGAAAGCATTGAATGGGCATTGTACCTTTGTAGAGCATAATGAAATGGTAAGATCAATAAAGTAAGTGACAATGTAATGACAGTTAAAGGGCCTTTAAAAACATAATAGAATTATCAATCAAATATCAATTCAAAGTGAGTGATGCATTCATAGTTTTCAAATCCTTACAACTTTAAAATACTCTACTAAGTCCCAAAATGCTGCATGATAGAATGAATAGTGATGAGCGGGAGGTGCCATATTCGATTTCGCGATATTTCGCGAATATTCGAATGAATATTCGTGTTATATTCGTCGAAATCGAATATTCGTAATTATTCCAATTATCGCGAATAATATACAATTTTTTTTTTTCGCGTATTGCGATTATTTATCTTGATAGTATAAGGCAACGTTCCTATGCTAATTGACTATGGCTAGGCTAATATGTGTATTTTACGAAATTTCGTGATTTGCTCTAACTTCGTCTCTTAGAATATTACGAATATTCTAAAAGACGAAGTTAGAGCAATATTACGAAATTTCTAAAAGACGAAGTTAGAGCAATATTACGAAATTTCGTAAAATACACATAGATTGTATTTAAGCTAATATACTGCTATAGTAATATTTTTTAACAGTGTACATATTTTACAAAACTTAAGTTCAGAAGAGGCAAAAAAAATTTAGAGGCAAAAAAAGGGATTATAGCACTATATTAGCTAAATTACAATCTATATGTGTATTTTACGAAATTTCGTAATATTGCTCTAACTTCGTCTTTTAGAATATTCGTAATATTCTAAAAGACGAAGTTAGAGCAATATTAAGAACATTTGCAAAAGTCGAAATTGCGATGCGAGTAATATAACACGAAATAATCGCATGAAGATTTCAACTTAGCACTGCTATATTCCATATTCTAGCCTAGTATGGAATATAGCAGTGCTAACTTAGCCCTGCTATAGTCCATATTAGGCTAGAATATGGAATATAGCAGTGCTAAATTGAAATCTTCATGCGATTATTTTGTGTTATATTATTCGCATCGCAATTTGCGAAATTTCGTAAAATACACATATAGATTAGATTGTAATTTAGCTAATATGGAATATAGCAGTAAGTTGAAAACGCCACTGACTGGAGCAGCCAGGAAGCCAGGAATCCAAAGGACAGGTAAGAACAACTTTAGAGAAGTGGGAAAGAAAAAAATATAATAATAAAAAAAAAAAAAACGAATATTCGAATTCGCGAATATATAGAACGATATTCTAAATATTCGCGAAATCTCGAAATTGCGATATTCGAGAAAAAAATTTGCAATTCGAATATTCGCGCTCAACACTAAGAATGAAAGAGAATACTATACATTTGTTACACAAAGCCAAAGTAGATCACACTACAGTTGTTTCCTTTGCAGTGTTTTTATTTTATTTCAAAGATAATTTCCCTATTTATTTAATATATCCTTGGCTTACTGCTTCAGTTATTTTCCATTTTGATAGATTCAACAGGTTTTAACTAGTGATGATCGAGTACAAAAGTATTTGGGCAGGGTTGAGCGAACCCAAACTGTAAAGTTCGGGTTCGTACCGAACTTTAGGATTTTTGGAACCCGGACCCGAACTTTTCAGTAAAAGTTCGGGTTCGAGATCGGTGTTCGGCAATTTAATGGCGCTTTTTGAAAGGCTGCAGGGCAGCCAATCAACAAGCGTTTAACTGTGTGCCCTTAGAAGCCATCACAGCCATGCCTACTAATGGCATGGTTGTGATTGGCCAGTGCAGCATGTGACCCAGGCTCTATATAAGCTGGAGTCATGTAGCGCTGCACGTCACTCTACTGTGCTTAGTGTAGGGAGAGGATGCTGTTGCTGTGAGGGAGAGGATAGGAAAAAATCTATCTGGTATCACATCACAACTTGTTATTAACTCTGCGATCTACTGTGATTTTGTTCTGTGTGTGCAGTGCAACATTTTTGTATCCTGCCCTGAGACCAGTGACACAGAAAAATACGTTATATCCGTCTGTTAGTTAGGTGGGCATCGGTGGCCATTTTGTGCAAGTTCAGTGCACCAGCACTCCATATGTGCCAGGGACAATAATTTTACCTTGTTCTTTTAGTTCAGAGGGCAACATATACCCTTTTTTTTAAGTGCACCTGCACTGCATATGTGCCAGGGGAAGGGAAAATAATAAAGGGAATCCGTCTGTGAGTTCAGGGACCCAGGGGGTGACATATTTCCTTTTTTTTCCTGTAAAGTACAATCCAAGTAAATTCATCTGTTAAATTCTGTGGGGACAAATAATAATGCTTTTGTGATAGTGAAAGAAAATCAGTTATATTCATCTGTTTAATTGCGGTGGAAAAAGTCATATATTTTTTCCCCATAAAGTACCTTTGCAGCCTTTGCTGCATCTGTGACAGTACAATACAAGCGTTAAATACCTCTGTTATATTCATGTTTTAAAAAAACACCCATTTTGTGCAAGACACTACATTTGGGGCCTTTGCTGCATTTGTGACAGTCCAATACAAGCGTTAAATACTGCAGTTATATTCTTTTTTTTTTTTTAAAACACCTATTTTGTGCAAGATACTACATTTGCGGCCATTATAAGGGGATATTTTGTGATATGATTACTAGTATGGGCACTATGTGGGCATTATTACTATTGGGGCACTGTAGGGGGGGCTTGCACAATATCAGCTTAGCACAATTATTTTGGGGAATATTATTTTTACAACATTATTAGTGTCAGGGCCACTATATGCATGGTACTTGTATTTTCAGGGGGATTGTCTGTTTTACTATGGTATTGGGGAGCACAAAGGGCCCAGTATCGTGGCTGGCAGAAGGTGAGGAGAATAGAAAAGTATGAAAGTAAGATGTCTGTGTATAAAAGTCTGCAGAGACAAGAGATGGCTGAAAGAAATCATCATTGTGGTCTGTTCTGAATGGAGAAGATGAGGAAAGAGAACATCTACATCAGAGGAGACATCACTGGATGTAAGAGGTATGTGGTGCTGTATTCTCCTGCATGTTTTGTAATGTTTGTATTGTACTCCAAGCATGTCTTTAACAGTAGGGCTGGAGGGATAGGGTTAGGTAAAGAATTTGATAAGGGGAAGTGCTGTTCCAATTTTTATCTCATGCAGCAAAAATGCTAGGTGCACCCGTGACATTGTGTTGCATTATGCAGGCAAAAAAAAAAGAACACATTAAAAATCGAATCTGTTTTTTGTTTCTGCAAAGAAATACAAGACTTTTGACGCGTATTTCAGGACAGATTTTTATTCTTTAGAATGGAAATCTAAGCTAAATTTGTAAAAAGTTGCAGAAACTCCATTCACATACATGAAATGAGGAATCCATGCCAAAATATGCATGAAGGCCGAAACCTGTGAAGATATCCTAAGCTTTACTTTATAGAGTCATGACTGGTTAAATTGTTAAGTAGATATGTGCGCTTTAGCAGCATTTTTTTATGGATGCATCTAGAATAGAAAGTGAAGTAACTTTGAAAACATTATTGATAACTACTAAGAAATGACTACCCTTTTTGTGAATGCAGTTCTTATGTAGACCTTTATGTCTCCATGCTTACAAACTACAAGTCAGTCAAAAGTACAATAAAAATAGAGGCTATATGAAACTATGCTGCATATACTTACAATGAATACATTAGATCATTTAAGTTACAGATGTAGCCATTGAGTGGTAGAGTAATTTGGGGAAGCAGCATTTTTCTATAAAGCAGATGTATCTGTTTTATTTTGGTCTGTGTATTATAATTATGTGGGCGGCCACCCTAGTTGTTGTAAGCATAAGCAATGTTATGGTTGTAAAAATGTATACAGTTTTATATAACACTTTTTTCCATAAAAAAACATGTAAACTTAAAGTAAGGCTTAGGCCAGAGAAATATATATATATATATATATATATATATATATATATATATTGTACTCACTCCTGTTTTTGGCTCAAAATATTTCATTAAAAACTGAGTGAAGCTAAGATAAAGTTACTTTGACATAGCCTTCTAAATGTAGCGATCATTAACTTGGCATTTAACATATTAAATACACAGTTGCAGTAAGCTTTAAAGTCAAAACACAGCAAAAGCCACTGTGTATTTAATGTGTTAATTGGCAAGTTAAAGGGTAAAGGGGTTGTGCAGTGCTAGCATAATGATGACTCCTCATGATCAACATTAACTGATACTGTAGGTCAATAACTGCATCCTCTTCAAATAGTTGATCAGCAGGTGTTCTCGAAGTCAGACCCCAGCCAATGTGATATTGATGACCTATTCTGAGGATAGGTCTTGTGGGGATTCTGTCTGGTAGTTAGGACTACATTTCAAAACTGGAGAGAGTGGTGTAAAAATGCAAATTATTTCAAGACCTTTGAGCTAATAATCCCCAAAAGTTGCAAAGCCCTATTTTGTGCCTTTTTAAAACCTGCACCATATTGTAAATGTACAGCATGGCAGTTAATACGTGTATGCATCATGATGCATTCTTCTGGTATAGCAATGGCTCCATTAGCAGTGGATTTCAGGCATTACATACAACTGCTGCAACACCCACAATTGAAGATAGCGATTGGTCAATAGTGATTAAGTCTTCAAATTGGTTTATATAGGGAAGAGGCTTCCTCAGTAACCTATTGGACCCCTGCAACACAATCATAGGGTCCTAATGGTGGCCTTGGCAACCACAGATCTAACAACGACCTCCAAGGTTGCCCTGTGTGGAAGCCAATTAAACCTTGGCAGAAATAGGGTTTAATGGGCCAATTGTCATACTAATAGGTAAAGTGCATTACAATATAGTCTGATGTATTTTACCTGTGATCAGACAATTATAAGTTCAGGTCCATAGTAGGACTAAAAATAATTTAAAAAAAATATAAAAATGTAAAAATAAAATTTTGGGAAAAAATAAACCATACTACAAAGAATAAATATCACCATGCCAGTAATGACCTGATCTAATAAATGATTGTTATCACACACAGTAAATGTAAAAAAAAATGTAAACATAATGCCAGAATTGCTCTTTGGTAATGTTATCCGCCCAAAAAATGGGGGATAATGATCAAAATGTCATATGTTATACCACAATGTGGTACCAATAAAAACTACAGCTCATTCCACAAAAATTCCACAAAAATACAAGCCCTCACACAGTTGCCTCGATGGAAAACTAGACATATTATGGATCCTAAAATATGGTGACATAAAAATATTTGCAATAAAAAAAAGAGATTGTATTTTATTTAATAAAATGATATAAATATTGCATTATCATAATCATATCAACCCACAGTATAAAATTATCATGTTATTTACCCTTCATTGGGAACCTCATAACAAAATAAAAACACACTGACAGAATTGCTATTATTTGACACCTTGGCTTTCAAAAAAATTATATAAAAAATTATCAAATTGTCATATGTAAAATGGAACTAATGGAAACTACAGATTATTCTTAAAAAAACACTCCATAATATTTCTCTGTCAACAAAAAAAAAAAAGTTGTGGCTCCTAGAATACAGCAATGCAAAAAACAAAAAAAAAAACAAATGTGCTTTTTTCTTAAAAATGGGTTTGTGGAATAAAAGTAATAAATCATAAACACTATCAGAGAAGTGAGAGTTCAATAGGGCAGTAGCTGTGGTGCCCATACTAAAAGTCAGAACTTTAGGCATACAAATGTACTAGCAGTGCACACATTGTACAAATGTGCCAGCGACAGCCAACCTATAATAAAAAAGATCTCATCAGCCACTTTAAAACAGATTTTTTTTTTTAAATCTTATTTCAATCTCTGCTGTCTGATCAGACCTGAATAGAAGACAAGTTGGGCAGAAAGGATTATAGATGCTGCATTCTGGTACAGTGCCATGAATCCAAGCCACATTAGGGCCTGCCATGGTTATAGATGGTCAGACCATTCATCCTGTCAGAGATTTGTAGTTAAACTAGAAAATTCTCATCTAGAGGAATCAATGAAAAATAATTTTAAAAGATTAACACATTTATATCAGATGAACAAATTATTTGCTGGGCTTTAAGATTTGTAGCAAATTGGACTGTCTCACCTCCAGGACAGTTAACAAAGAAGCTATAGTTTTTTCTTATCGAGATTTGTACATCTTTTCCTAATAATTAAGTTAAGTTCTATATAACCTGAAACATCTCAGCACAGTATAACAAGGAATTCTAGAACTAAGGCATTTCATTTAAATGACTCATATGAATAAAATGTGTACGGTATATTTTATCTAATGTGAAGATGTGGACACATTTTAATTAATGTTTTACTTTAATCTTTATTAAGGAATTAACTTTAGTGCTTGGGGAATGGTAAGAATAAAATTAGACAATATCAGCCAGCACACTTTATAACAAAGGCAGGAAAAAGAAGCACTTATCTACAGCAAAGATTACATAAGTCATATAGAGTTTGACATTTTGGACATTTTTTTCCAAGAATATCATTGAGGCAGACCATTTGGCTGCTATTGACTACCTTCAATAACTGTTGGCCGAACAAGCTTTCGGCCAACAGCCATGGCTCTGTGGTTTCCGATAGGCATACACAGGCTCAGAAAAGTTTGATTTCCATCAGTGAACCAAAACCAGGCATGGATACTACACAGAAATAAAGTATGAGGTTACATGCACACGAACATATTTTGTTTCCTTGTCCGTTCTGTTTTTTTGCAGATAGGATGTGGACCCATTCATTTCAATGGGTCAGCAAAAAATGTAGAGAGCACACCGTTTTCTGTCCGCATCAGTGTGTCCGTTCCGTAGCCCCACCAAAAAAATAGAGCATGTCCTATTCTTGTCCGTTTTGCAGACAAGGATAGGCATTGTTACAATGGATCCTCAAAAAAGACAGATGACATACGGACGTCATCCGTATTTTTTTTTTTGGGCAGATCCACAATTTGCCCACCGCAAAACTGATACGGTCATGTGCATGTAGCCTAACAGGAATATTTTTACCTGTTCTGTGTTTTGAGACTTAAGGGTGTATTACATGGGCAGATCTTATGCCCGATGATCGCTAACGAGTGTTTGTATGAGTGCTCGTTACCAATCATCTTGCAGTGTAATACTGCCAACGATTGCCTGATGAACAGGTAAATGCTTGTTCACTGGGCAATTCAGATACCTCAGCATGCTGAAAGATCTAGATGTGCCAACGGCAGACTGTGCTGTCTAATTATGATCTGCTTCTGGCAAACCACTGTACAGTATGGGGATGGCACGCAGAAATCTCCTCCGCAGCATGGGGAGGCATAGTGATCATCTCCTCCCCATGCTGCAGAGGAGATTGCTGCAGGCAATAGCAGTGGTCTTCTCCGCTATTAAGCAGGTGATTTCTGGGAAGGAACGCTTCCCTCCTTACAATTGTCTGCCCGATTGGGGTGTCTAATACACCCTTTAGTTTTGGCTCACAATCACTGAAGGCTATCACTGCTCAAACACTGTGTGAAAACAGCAGAATTTGCAGGTGATTGTCAATAAAGAAACGTTCTTTCCCAGATATTTGCTTGCTCGTCAGTGGAGGAGACCACTATTATTACATGCAGCAATCTCCTCCACAGTATGGTTAGGAGAGATCGCTAATCTCACATATCACCTCCATACAAAATCATTATTTGCACAATCTGCTGCCTACAAACAATGATTTTTAAGCTTGATTAAAAATTTGGATTGCTCAGGTAATCTGCAGCACTTTCAGGGCTGTATTACTTTGCCAGATAATCACTAACAAGCGTTCCTACGAATGTTTTTTAGCGATGTTCTGGCTGACCATAGACAGGTTTAATACAGCCCTTAGTCAAGCCTGAAAACGTATACAGTATGTAAGAGTAAAGAAGATTGACATAATCTAAAACTTAGCTGAAGATCTTACCAAATGCAGGCAAACAAGTTTGAAATCATAATATCCAATAACAGGTAGTGTAATTCCTCCAAGTGCTGGCTGCAAATATAGACTTCCACCACCCTCAATAGTCTGTAATATAAGAAAGAGGCAGCCACAGCCTCAAGACTCTGCTCGGCTCCTCCGATAGACAGATTGTATTATGCTCACAAGATTTCCATTAAAAATCACATAATCAAATGATAAAGCATCCACAGTCCATGCATGTTCTTGCCCAACTTGAGTTTCACCTGGTGGCTTCTTCTTTAAAGGGGTTGTCTCAATTCGGCAAATAGCATTTATTATGTAGTGGAAGCTAATAAAAGACACTTACTAATGTATTGTTTTCCATATTGCTTCCTTTGCTGTCTGGATTCATTTTTCCATTGCATTATACACTGCTCGTTTCCATGGTTACGACCACCCTGCAATTCCTCAGTGGTGGTCGTGCTTGCATTCTATAGGAAAAAGTACTGGCCTCTCTGGTGTCTGGGATCATAGGAGCTCACATAGGGCGGAGCTTTTTCCTATACTGTGCAAGCACGAAACGCATAAAAAGGCAAACATCATAAAAACCAAGTTCTGGAGAACACAATATACCATACATGTTCCTGTAATCTCAATTATTTGCCATTTCTTCCTATGCTGCAACTTTGTTTTTTGTTTTTTGATGAGGTTGCCCCAGTAGACTGCAACAACACTGTGTATTCTTTGCAACACCAACATTGTTACAGTATGTGGTATCAACAGTGGAATTGGGGAATGATCCCTGAGGATATCTAGGGATAGGGTTTCCTAGAAATAATTGTTTAAGTGATCCTTCCTTCAGGTTAAGTGATCATTTTTTATGGTTGAACTAGGAATTTGACAGGGCTGCTTAACCATTTATTCTGTCATCTTATCTTTCACATCACCACTCAAGGTTATGGTGTAATCTTCAAAGTGAGAGGTACATTCACCTACTTACATATAGCTGCAAGAAGCTAGAGACAAAATGCACCTTGGTTCTTTTTTTCTTTCTTTTTTTTTTTTACATCATTTTATTACACTATTAGCTGCATTGTTTCTAACCATGAATACATTAATATAATATATTGTGTTGGCAGTGAATATTGTTTCACTTGTTCTATGTGATACATGTATGCCCTTTTGTTCTTTTGTTGACTTGCAGTTTTAAAGGTGATTTTTTTAATATTGGATTCCTACTGGGGAATTCTCCTCCGTCCTGGGTGGAAAATCTTGCTCTACAATTGAGGAACATTTTGATATATTTTACAATGGAGCCTCTTGTCTTCTACATACAGTATGTCACTGGTCTGGAAAAGGTAACCTGAATACACGGAATACAATACTTTACAGTGTATATCTTGTAAAATAGTTTATCAGTCTTTATCTGGATGTAGCAAGTTAAACATCCTGCACAAAACTATGTGTGTATGATGGATTTAGAAACAATGGAGACTTATCAAAACAGTTTGTAGAGTTTTAAAAGGCCATGTTAAGATAACACATAAAATTGTACTCATAAACATTACCAGGCACCAAGAGCACCCAGTAATCCAGACTAACCAACATGCAACATGCAATTGTGAAACATTACTCCTTCCTCAAATTATATTTCCTTTTCTTACACTGAGGCTCCCAGGCTTAGAAAGCAGTAACTGTATCATTGCCGAGAGCTGAGATGAGGTAGATTACTGCCGCAGTTGTATATACTTGTCTTTGGAATTATTACCTTACAGAGCAAAGTCACATGCAATGTCTAGACAAAAGCCAGCCAGAGCCCAGGACAAGTTCCTTCTTCGGCAATAACAATATCTATCTTTTTTGGAGTTGTTTGGATGTTAAGCAATGGGCCTTTGTTGCTCATAAAGGGGGATGTGTTTGACATTAGTTGAATTTATAACCCCTAATGCATTATATTTTTAGACAGATTTTCTTTGAAGTAAGCCATCAACTTGGATGAAGTCTTGGTCAGCACTTCAGTACCCAATGAGCTTCTAAAATAACTTTGAAGCAACAAACTCGATGAGTGATGACATTTGTCTATCAAATATATTTATTCCAACCCATATTCCAAATAGATTTCATTGTTGATGCACCTACTTCATTGTATGAAATGTTATGCTAGTATGATTTGTCTGCTTACATTTAGCATAAAGTTGCTGCCTTCAGAATGACTATATAATAAGATACTGATAATATTTTAAAGAATATCATATTAACTGTTAATATTTGACAGCTTTATTTTTATACAGTGGCTTCATAGCATATAAAAAGTTCTGAATTTTGATCTAGTCCTGAATGTTACATAGATTTGCTTTTGTGTTTTGAACTAATATTTTTCTACATAGCCTAATATTTAACTAACAGACAGATGTTACTGATGAATTTTCTAGTACAGTACAGTTCTGATATTACTGAAAGCTAAATAGGCCAAAAAATAAAAATAAGATACTGTCACTCGAATGGCAAACTACAAGAAATTTGATGTCCTTCACATTTAGGCCTCATGCACACGACAGTTCCGTTGTTCCGTGATCTGTTTCCGTTTTTGCATCCGTTGTGTTTCCGTGTGTCTTCCGTTTCGTTTTTTTCGCGGACCGCAAAAAAAGGAATGTTACAAAAAAGACAAAAAAAATAAATAATGAAATTTAAATATTCACACCCAGGATACAGGTATATATGACGCCATAGATGTCACCTGTGGTTTGTTTGGTGGCCATTTTCTGTAGTCTTTACAGGGCACAGAGGTGCATTTGGATGCTAGGCTTTGCTGGTCTTGCCTTTTTCCTTGTTGCGTCTTGGTTTCACCATGGCGGATGACTCTGAGGAAGAAGTTTTACTGCACTGGCTAGTTTCTCGGTGATGGGGACAGCGCTCAGTTTTGTTGGATAAGGAACCGACTAGAAGGAGGCAATTTTGGGTTCATCCGATTGTTTTCCAACGCTACCGGAAAGGACACTTTCATACCCTCTACCAAGATCTTCGGCAGCATCCTGAGAAGTTTTTTTCTTGCTGTTGGATGTCAGTGTCTACATTTGATTGTTTGCTGTTGTCTCTACGTACTGTCCTTACCTTCATGGACACCAATCTGAGATGCAGCATTACTCCTGAGGAAAGGCTCATTGTCACGTTGAGGTAAGCAACATTTTTTAGTCATAGTTCAAACTGTCATGTGCATGGCTTATGTCAACAGTAACATGTTTCTGACATGTGCGAATGTTTGTAGAAGTTTTTTGCACAATTCTTTAATATATTATTGAGGTTAACTGACTGACACATAACATGGCCAGATTATAAGTAGTTGTGTATGTTAAAATGGTTAATTATTTATTTGGCTAATGTCAACATCATGTTTACATCATGTTTGAAGTCGCCTATACATTCTGTATGCAAATGGCGTAAACACAGTTGCTGTAGCATAGCTGGTGTGAGTAGTGCCCACACCCTAATTTCTGGAAGTGTTTTGGTCAAGTGTACCCATATGTCTCGTATCAAACATTAGACAAAAAATGATGTATTGTTAGTTCACTTTTTTTGCTACTTATTGACATTTTCTTTTTCAATATTGTTCAACAGATTCCTTGCAACTGGGAACTCATTTGCATCCCTGCATTTTGAGTTTCTTTTGGGAACCTCAACCATTTCTCGGATTGTACGTCACACTTGCCAGGTCATCTGGCACCAACTCCAAGAGATGGTGATGCCACAGCCCAAGATGGACGATTAGATTTGCATCGCTGAGGGCTTCAATATTTCTGCGCAGTTTCCCAACTGCCTCGGGGCACTGGATGGCAAACACATCCGTGTGAAGAAGCCTCCTCACTCATTCTTCAATTATAAGCAATATTTTTCGGTAGTGCTGATGGCTGTTGCTGACAGTAATTATCAGTTTATAATGGTTGATATCGGGGCCTATGGAAGCACAGCAGATGCTCGCATCTTTAGTGCTTCTTGAATGGGTGAGCGGCTTCGTGCCAACAAGCTTGCCCTGCCCGAGTCCAGAAGACTGCCCGGATCTCCTGGTCCACCAACTCCATATGTCATCGTGGTGGATGAAGAGTTTGCATTGACTCACCATGTTATCCATCGGTATGTCGAGTGCTCTTTTGGGATACTCTCTAGCAAGTGGAGGGTGTTTTTGTCATCCATACAGATGGATCCGGAGAATGCTACCCTGGTGATTCAAGCTTGTGTTGTTCTACACAAATTCACCAGGATTCACGAGGCTTCCTCTTCTGTTGACATGGAAGATTTGCCAGCGTCATCAGGTTTGGGTTTGGATAGGACCCTACATAGACGACCTGGGACTGCAGGCATTGCAGTTTGAGAACTCTATGCAGACTACTTTTTAAGCCCAGAGGGCTCCTTGCCATGGCAGAGGTACACTATTCGTGGCAGTGTTTGATTTCTTCTGTGCTTGCTAGTATTTTTGGGTTTTCTAGATAGCTTGTGTAATTTATGACATCGTTGAGTGTAGGGACTCGCAAGAGAATGAGGACCCTTGACGTGGGCTTGCGGGCTGAGGTTTTTTGGAACCAAAACATAATCCAGCTCATTTTAAATAAAAATGATGTTTATGGTTAAAATTTTTGATCCATCATTATTGGATTTGCTATATGTTTCCAAAAACATTCTAATACCTCATTTTTCCGAAATTTGATGTTGGTTTCTATTAAGGGAAATATGGCTTTCAGCCAGAACCTCATCCTGATGACCACACAAATATGCCTAATAATTGGACCCAGTGGTAGTCACCCATTCAGTATGGCGAGTAGCATTGTGCCCCTTGTTAGCATATCTAAGGCAGTTGAACAACATCCTCTTGACCAAGAGACGGGGGAAGATATTTGGGTGGTCACAGGGTGGAGTCTATGGTGGGGGGGCTGGGACACAGCAACATATAGGTGAAAGTTTGGAGTGAGGCTGGCTCTCTCTCTTCCTGACACCCACTGGACCAACAGCACTTCAGGAGCAAGCTAAGTTATATGTGTGTGTATGTGGGTATGTATATAAGTATAATATCCCAGTAGACTTTATATGTGTACATATAGATATTTGTAGTCGGCGATTGTATTACCAATAGATTATATGATGTTTATGCAGGACTCTCTATATGTACATATACTAATGGTCAGGTACCGGATGTGAGTTGGTTAGAAGATTAGATCCAGTAGACTATATTGGTGGACTCTGGATATACTGTATATACATACACATTATTAGCCACATTTGCTTAGCATACAGGGTGCGCAGGAATGGAGGTGACTGTGTGTGGTGGTGTACTCTATGTATTGTGTTATCTGTATCTTTATGTATAATGTCCATTGCTTTGTCATCTCTATGTTATCAGTAAACTATTTTTATATATAAGTATCTGTGAGGGTTGTGTGTTGCTCCTGGGGTATATGAAGGACTGGAAGAGGTGTAATTATACACAGAATAATTGGGTTGTATGGGAAACAAGGGCAACATGCTAGGAATAGAATAGAAAGATGGAAAACTGAGATATACATAAATCTCAATTTTACAAGTATTGTGTGTGTCTTTTAAACGTCTAAATCGGTTCTAATGTTAGGTATTTCATATCAAGCACTAATTTAACAATAACACTATTGCATTCTGCATGTATTCCTGTAACATTATATGGTTTATTTCTAAAAGAAAACTCAATACAAAGTGTTGTTGTCCAAAAATGCACATACCCAATTGGTTTCCTGTGCAACCATTTGGTTATTAATATTTCACTCAACCCATTAGTTTTATAGTGTGTTTGTACATTTGTGCCTTTTACTGTCAACCAATAATAGTTTAGATTGAACCCCCTAACAAACAGATGTTTGGACTAACAGCAATGCCTTTGGCCTATATAATCTGTATTGCTACTTCACCATCAAAAGGTTGAGTTGGTTGTTGAGCCACGTCCCATAGTTATTTTGTTTGTTTGGAGGCACAATTGTAGTTGTTTAAGAAAAACTACAAGACACATTGCGTTTGATAATTGTTTTTTAACTGAAACCCAAGCCCCCCAAATAAAAAAAAAGGCACACAATTTTGCCGTATAAAATGCAAACTTAAATAACTATAAATGTATACAACATTAGTATTGACACAGTTTTACAAATCAAATAATTCCCTGCTGAAAGGACCAGGAGAAAAAGAGGTTCCCGGCCTAACCTGGTCAGGTTGCTGTGGCACAGTGGAATACATGGCAGCCTGACTCAAATAATGGGAAGGGGAGGCAGCTTTTGTCTTGTACCACCTGGTAACGTGGCACAGGTAAAGGTGGGCCATGGGGTTGTGGTCGGCTGGGCATAGGAGCATGCTGCGAGCCTGCAGAGATGATTTTGCACCGGACTGTGTTAAGTTCAGAAACAATGTCTCCCTGGTATGGGGAAGAAAACATTTCAATTACCATGGCTAGTCCCGCCACACATGGACTAAACTTGTTGGCAGGGACCCCCCCTCAGTAATGGCACCAGCCCCCTCACCACCGCTTCCTCTGGGCCCTCACTCCTCCTCTTTGCAAGGAATTCTATGACTCTGGAGTCAATTTGCTCCAGAGTCTCTTGCACAGAGAAAGACTGGGGCACATTTCGCCGACGCCTAGGCTGAGGCTGCTGTGTCCTTTTGGGGCTCCCCTGGTAAACAGTGGGTGGCTCCACGGACTGGTGTTTCGTCTCCTCCGACGGTGTTTCTGGGAAGAAAACGGCTGGAGTCTCACTTCCCCCAAAATCCGACTCCTCCGGGTCATCTGAACTGTCCACAGTACTGTATAGAAAAATAAGAAAACAAAAATATGAAATCATTTGAGTACAACATTTCAGTTTTACCTAATGATTGTAACCGAAAAAAAAATAATTTGTGTGTACTATAGATGTTGATTCTGCATAGAAGACATATTGTTTTGGAATGTGTTATTTCCACTTTAGATGTTAATTTCACACATCCACCAACAAAAATTCACTGATGTTTCTTTTGGAGAGCCTAAACACTTAATGAGAAACTATTTTTCTTAACATTGTTTGTAGTTTGGGGATGTCCAGAACAAAAACAGGTAGACACATTCAAGGAGCTAACCAAGTGCTGAGATTCTATGCATCTGCATCGGACCTGTTTCTACCATGGCACCCATTATTTTTGTTGAATAATAAGCAAAATACATCAGGCATCACAAGGCCATGGTGGTAGTTGGATTTCTAAATCAGCTAGAGGAATGCAGTGGCAGCATCAATGCTCAATATAATAGTACTATGTATTGTGCCTTTTAT
This sequence comes from Bufo gargarizans, assembly GCF_014858855.1. Lineage (NCBI taxonomy): Eukaryota > Metazoa > Chordata > Amphibia > Anura > Bufonidae > Bufo > Bufo gargarizans. Next base: position 445,462,981 of record NC_058082.1, on the reverse strand, counting down.
TTTAACCTAATAAAATCTATTTTTGGCCTTGTAACTAGGGATGAGCGAACCCGAACTGTATAGTTCGGGTTCGTACCGAATTTTGGGGTGTCCGTGACCCGAACATTTTCGTAAAAGTCCGGGTTCGGTGTTCGTCGCTTTCTTGGCGCTTTTTGAAAGGCTGCAAAGCAGCCAATCAACAAGCGTCATACTACTTGCCCCAAGAGGCCGTCACAGCCATGCCTACTATTGGCATGGCTGTGATTGGCCAGTGCAGCATGTGACCCAGCCTCTATTTAAGCTGGAGTCACATAGCGCCGCCCGTCACTCTGCTCTGATCAGCATAGGGAGAGGTTGCAGCTGCGACGTTAGGGCGAGATTAGGCAGTGATTAACTCCTCCAAAAGACTTCATTCAGACATCGATCTGCAGCTGTGGATAATTGAACTGCTGCTATTGAATTGCTCACAGTTTTTAGGCTGCCCAGAGCGTTTTTCAGTCACTTTTTTCTGGGGTGGCCATTTTGTGTCTTGTGGTGCGCCAGCACAAGCTGTCACCAAGAGCATTTAACCCTCAATAGTGTGGTTGTTTTTTGGCTAAATCCTACAACAGGGTCAAGCTGTCACACCAAGTGCATTTAACCATCAATGGTGTGGTTGTTTTTTTGCTAAATCCTACATCAGGGTCAAGCTGTCACACCAAGTACATTTAACCAGCAATAGTGTGGTTATTTTTTGGCCATATACTACATCAGGGTCAAGCTGTCACCAAGTGCATTTAACCCTCAATGGTGTGGTTGTTTTTTGGCTAAATCCTACATCAGGGTCAAGCTGTCACACCAAGCGCATTTAACCATTAATAGTCTGGTTATTTTTAGGCCATATACTACATCAGGGGCAAGCTGAGCCTGTCACCAAGTGCATTTAACCCTCAATAGTGTGGTTGGTCAAGCTGTCACACCAAGTGCATTTAACCATCAATAGTGTGGTTATTTTAAAGTGTGCTTATTTAGTGTCCGTCAAAGCACAGTTTTTGTTCTGGGTTGAAATACAATTCCCAATTTAGCAATTTCCTAATTTAGTGGTTTCTGCTGTATCAGAGCTATTTTAAATCTATCCCTAAAAGGGTATATAAGATTCAAGGTTCACATAGGGTCATTCTGAATAACTTCACACATACGCTACTGTGCATTTCCAAGTCTAATTCTGTCAGTAAACGTATACCTGTCACCCAGCGCCTAAATACTAGGCCTCAAATTTATATCCAGCTAAATCTGTCGTTACTGCTGTGGCTGGTCAAGTTATTTAGTGTCCGTCAAAGCACAGTTTTTGTTCTGGGTTGAAATACAATTCCCAATTTAGCAATTTCCTAATTTAGTGGTTTCTGCTGTATCAGAGCTATTTTAAATCTATCCCTAAAAGGTTATATAAGATTCAAGGTGCACATAGGGTCATTCTGAATAACTTCACACACACGCTACTGTGCATTTCCAAGTCTAATTCTGTCAGTAAACCTATACCTGTCACCCAGCGCCTAATTAATAGGCCTTAAATTTATATTTAGCTAAATCTGTTGTTACTGCTGTGCCTGTATTAGTGTAATACGGTACCTAAATAGATAGCCAGATAGTGTTAGGTGTCTGTAAAAAAAGTCCTGAATTTGAATTCAATACATTGGGCCAAATAATATTTTTCTTATTGTGGTAAACGGTAACAATGAGGAAAACATCTAGTAAGGGACGCGGACGCGGACATGGTCGTGGTGGTGTTAGTGGACCCTCTGGTGCTGGGAGAGGACGTGGCCGTTCTGCCACAGCCACACGTCCTAGTGTACCAACTACCTCAGGTCCCAGTAGCCGCCATAATTTACAGCGATATTTGGTGGGGCCCAATGCCGTTCTAAGGATGGTAAGGCCTGAGCAGGTACAGGCATTAGTCAATTGGGTGGCCGACAGTGGATCCAGCACGTACACATTATCTCCCACCCAGTCTTCTGCAGAAAGCGCACAGATGGCGCCTGAAAACCAAGCCCATCCGTCTGTCACATCACCCCCATGCATACCAGGGAAACTGTCTGAGCCTCAAGTTATGCAGCAGTCTCTTATGCTGTTTGAAGACTCCGCTGGCAGGGTTTCCCAAGGGCATCCACTCAGCCCTTCCCCAGCGGTGGAAGACATAGAATGCACTGACGCACAACCACTTATGTTTCCTGATGATGAGGACATGGGAATACCACCTCAGCATGTCTCTGATGATGACGAAACACAGGTGCCAACTGCTGCGTCTTTCTGCAGTGTGCAGACTGAACAGGAGGTCAGGGATCAAGACTGGGTGGAAGACGATGCAGGGGATGATGAGGTCCTAGACCCCACATGGAATGAAGGTCGTGCCACTGACTTTCACAGTTCGGAGGAAGAGGCAGTGGTGATACCGAGCCAACAGCGTAGCAAAAGAGGGAGCAGTGGGCAAAAGCAGAACACCCGCCGCCAAGAGACTCCGCCTGCTACTGACCGCCGCCATCTGGGACCGAGCACCCCAAAGGCAGCTTCAAGGAGTTCCCTGGCATGGCACTTCTTCAAACAATGTGCTGACGACAAGACCCGAGTGGTTTGCACACTGTGCCATCAGAGCCTGAAGAGAGGCATTAACATTCTGAACCTTAGCACAACCTGCATGACCAGGCACCTGCATGCAAAGCATGAACTGCAGTGGAGTAAACACCTTAAAACCAAGGAAGTCACTCAGGCTCCCCCTGCTACCTCTTCTGCTGCTGCCGCCTCGGCCTCTTCCTCCGCCTCTGGAGGAACGTTGGCACCTGCCGCCCAGCAAACAGGGGATGTACCACCAACACCACCACCTCCGTCACCAAGCATCTCAACCATGTCACACAGCAGCGTTCAGCTCTCCATCTCTAAACTACTGGCCTATGAAATGCTGTCATTTAGGCTGGTGGACACAGACAGCTTCAAACAGCTCATGTCGCTTGCTGTCCCACAGTATGTTTCTCCTAGCCGGCACTACTTCTCCAAGAGAGCCGTGCCTTCCCTGCACAACCAAGTATCCGATAAAATCAAGTGTGCACTGCGCAACGCCATCTGTGGCAAGGTCCACCTAACCACAGATACGTGGACCAGTAAGCACGGCCAGGGACGCTATATCTCCCTAACTGCACACTGGGTAAATGTAGTGGCAGCTGGGCCCCAGGCGGAGAGCTGTTTGGCGCACGTCCTTCCACCGCCAAGGATCGCAGGGCAACATTCTCTGCCTCCTGTTGCCACCTCCTCCTACTCAGCTTCCTCCTCCTCTTCTTCCACCTGCTCATCCAGTCAGCCACACACCTTCACCACCAACTTCAGCACAGCCCGGGGTAAACGTCAGCAGGCCATTCTGAAACTCATATGTTTGGGGGCCAGGCCCCACACCGCACAGGAGTTGTGGCAGGGTATAGAACAACAGACCGACGAGTGGTTGATGCCGGTGAGCCTCAAGCCCGGCCTGGTGGTGTGCGATAATGGGCGAAATCTCGTTGCAGCTCTGGGACAAGCCGGTTTGACGCACATCCCTTGCTTGGCGCATGTGCTGAATTTGGTGGTGCAGAAGTTCATTCACAACTACCCCGACATGTCAGAGCTGCTGCATAAAGTGCGGGCCGTCTGTTCGCGGTTCCGGCGTTCACATCCTGCCGCTGCTCGCCTGTCTGCGCTACAGCGTAACTTCAGCCTTCCCGCTCACCGCCTCATATGCGACGTGCCCACCAGGTGGAACTCCACCTTGCATATGCTGGACAGACTGTGCGAGCAGCAGCAGGCCATAGTGGAGTTTCAGCTGCAGCACGCACGGGTCATTCGCACTGCGGAACAGCACCACTTCACCACCAATGGCTGGGCCTCCATGCGAGACCTGTGTGCCCTGTTGCGCTGTTTCGAGTACTCCACCAACATGGCCAATGGCGATGACGCCGTTATCAGCGTTACAATACCACTTCTATGTCTCCTTGAGAAAACACTTAGGGCGATGATGGAAGAGGAGGTGGCCCAGGAGGAGGAGGAGGAGGAAGAGGGGTCATTTTTAGCACTTTCAGGCCAGTCTCTTCGAAATGACTCAGAGGGAGGTTTTTTGCAACAGCAGAGGCCAGGTACAAATGTGGCCAGCCAGGGCCCACTACTGGAGGACGAGGAGGACGAGAAGGAGGTGGAGGAGGATGAGGATGAAGCAAGGTCACAGCGGGGTGGCACCCAACGCAGCTCGGGCCCATCACTGGTGCATTGCTGGGGAAAAACGCAGGACGATGACGTTACGCCTCCCACAGAGGACAGTGTGTCCTTACCCCTGGGCAGCCTGGCACACATGAGCGACTACATGCTGCAGGGCCTGCGCAACGACAGCAGAGTTGCCCACATTTTGACGTGTGCGGACTACTGGGTTGCCACCCTGCTGGATCCACGGTACAAAGACAATGTGCCCACCTTACTTCCTACACTGGAGCGTGATAGGAAGATGCGAGAGTACAAGCGCACATTGGTAGACGCGCTACTGAGAGCATTCCCAAATGTCACAGGGGAACAAGTGGAAGCCCAAGGCCAAGGCAGAGGAGGAGCAAGAGGTCGCCAAGGCAGCTGTGTCACGGCCAGCTCCTCTGAGGGCAGGGTTAGCATGGCAGAGATGTGGAAAAGTTTTGTCAACACGCCACAGCTAACTGCACCACCACCTCATACGCAACGTGTTAGCAGGAGGCAACATTTCACTAACATGGTGGAACAGTACGTGTGCACACCCCTCCACGTACTGACTGATGGTTCGGCCCCATTCAACTTCTGGGTCTCTAAATTGTCCACGTGGCCAGAGCTAGCCTTTGATGCCTTGGAAGTGCTGGCCTGCCCGGCGGCCAGCGTTTTGTCTGAACGTGTATTCAGCACGGCAGGGGGCGTCATTACAGACAAGCGCAGCCACCTGTCTACAGCCAATGTGGACAAGCTGACGTTCATAAAAATGAACCAGGCATGGATCCCACAGGACCTGTCCATCCCTTGTGCAAATTAGACATGAACTACCTCCCCTTAACCATATATTATTGTACTCCAGGGCACTTACTCATTCAATCCTATTATTATTTTCATTTTACCATTATATTGCGAGGCTACCCAAAGTTGAATGAACCTCTCCTCTGTCTAGGTGCCGGGGCCTAAATATATGCCAATCGACTGTTCCAATGTTGGGTGACGTGAAGCCTGATTCTCTGCTATGACATGCAGACTGATTCTCTGCTGACATGAAGCGAGATTCTCTGTTACGGGACCTCTCTCCTCTGCCTGGGTGCCTGGGCCTAAATCTATGACAATGGACTGTTTCAATGTTGGGTGACGTGAAGCCTGATTCTCTGCTATGACATGCAGACTGATTCTCTGCTGACATGAAGGCAGATTCTCTGTTACGGGACCTCTCTCCTCTGCCTGGGTGCCTGGGCCTAAATATATGACAATGGACTGTTACAGTGGTGGCTGACGTGAAGCCTAATTCTCTGCTATGACATGCAGACTGATTCTCTGCTGACATGAAGCCAGATTCTCTGTTACGGGACCTCTCTCCTCTGCCTGGGTGCCTGGGCCTAAATATATGACAATGGACTGTTACAGTGGTGGCTGACGTGAAGCCTGATTCTCTTCTATGACATGCAGACTGATTCTCTGCTGACATGAAGCCAGATTCTCTGTTACAGGACCTCTCTCCTCTGCCTGGGTGCCTGGGCCTAAATATATGACAATGGACTGTTACAGTGGTGGGTGACGTGAAGCCTGATTCTCTGCTATGACATGCAGACTGATTCTCTGCTGACATGAAGCCAGATTCTCTGTTACGGGACCACTCTCCTCTGCCTGGGTGTCTGGGCCTAAATATATGACAATGGACTGTTACAGTGGTGGGTGACGTGAAGCCTGATTTTCTGCTATGACATGCAGACTGATTCTCTGCTGACATGAAGCCAGATTCTCTGTTACGGGACCTCTCTCCTCTGCCTGGGTGCCTGGGCCTAACTATATGACAATGGACTGTTACAGTGGTGGTTGACGTGAAGCCTGATTCTCTGCTATGACATGCAGACTGATTCTCTGCTGACATGAAGCCAGATTCTCTGTTACGGGACCTCTCTCCTCTGCCTGGGTGCCTGGGCATAAATATATGACAATGGACTGTTACAGTGGTGGGTGACGTGAAGCCTGATTTTCTGCTATGACATGCAGACTGATTCTCTGCTGACATGAAGCCAGATTCTCTGTTACGGGACCTCTCTCCTCTGCCTGGGTGCCTGGGCCTAAATATATGACAATGGACTGTTACAGTGGTGGGTGACGTGAAGCCTGATTCTCTGCTATGACATGCAGACTGATTCTCTGCTGACATGAAGCCAGATTCTCTGTTACGGGACCTCTCTCCTTTGCCTGGGTGCCTGGGCCTAAATATCTGACAATAGACTGTTACAGTGGTGGGTTACGTGAAGCCAGATTCTCTGCTATGGGACCTCTCTCCAATTGATATTGGTTAATTTTTATTTATTTTATTTTTATTTTTATTCATTTCCCTATCCACATTTGTTTGCAGGGGATTTACCTACATGTTGCTGCCTTTTGCAGCCTTCTAGCTCTTTTTAGTGCCGAAAAGTTCGGGTCCCCATTGACTTCAATGGGGTTCGGGTTCGGGACGAAGTTCGGGTCGGGTTCGGATCCCGAACCCGAACATTTCCGGGAATTTCGGCCGAACTTCTCGAACCCGAACATCCAGGTGTCCGCTCAACTCTACTTGTAACCCAACGTGCAAAGGAAATTACCGTAATGAAGGGTTACCCAATTCTCCATTGGCCCCTTCTAAAGGGAATAAATTATCTAAACTAGCCCCGTTAGATGTTCTTCCTTACCTCTTTGATAAAATGGGTGGTGGGGTTAAGAGCTGGTGGCATTCTCTGGGAGGTGTTAAAATAGGGGAGGTGATGAAGTCCAACCGCATGTTACCTTTAGAAGAAATATTTACCAAACTTGGTAATAGGCTTCCTTCCCCAATCCAAAAATGGGATTTTAGAAACACATGTAAAAGAATTGAGAAAGACCCAGGTTTTATGCTCTACGAGCCAACGTGGTTGGAAAACTTCTCTATATTACCTAACCCTTTGAAGAGGTCAATATCTATCATATATGACAATCTTTTAAAGCTGTCTAGCAGAGCTAAGCAAGATTTCATACACCTATGGGAGAAAGATTTAGGGAGATGCTTTACGGATTCTGAAACTTCTTATATTTTATCTCATGCAACTGGATTCTCCACATGTACTCGCTTTCAGGAAAATTCCTATAAAACAGTCACAAGGTGGTACAGAACCCCAGCCTACCTGTCCGCCATTGGTCTCTCTCCTAGCGACCGATGTTGGAGATGTCATGCGGAAAGTGGGTCCATGGCTCATATTTGGTGGTCTTGTCCCCTACTGAAGCAACTTTGGAAGGAGGTCGAAAGTTCTATTAATAGGATCTGCGCCACCTCTATAACACTTTCTCCTGAATTAGTACTGTTGTGGGTCCCTACTCCTGATCTTCGCCCTTCTAAACATAATCTCCCTACACACATGATTGCCACAGCGAAACTACTTATCCCTACTAAATGGAAAGATACCAATCCCCCAGATATAAAGATGTGGTATGATAGAATGCACCAACTGCATAGGATGGAGGAATTGATGGGCTAGGCCCGAGGCAATAGAAGCAAATACCTAGAGGTTTGGTTGCCTTGGAAAAAAGCACTAGAGGTGATGGATACTGAGGTTTTGGACCAGTTGTGGACCGCTACATCCCATTAAGGTGCAAAATACATCACATCAATGGGAACAATGCGTTGATTTAGTATTTCTTTTTACTCGCCATAAATACCAATGTAAGCCTATGGTTGTAACAAACCCTTCCAGGGTTGTTTATTTGCTTAACTCTAAGTGCCTTTCCCCTGTCTCACTCTCTCGCCCCCTATTCTGTGTTATATCCCTTGTTTAATTGTACTCTAAGGATTTATTGAATTTGAGATATGATTATTTCCATATATTGCAATCTTTGTAATAGTGATACTGAATGTCTCATGACAATGTTATGGAATGTCATATTGCGAATTTTTCACTTTGATATACTGAAATAATAAAAAGAGATTTACAAAAAAAAAAAATACCAAAATTGGCATGTATGTACACAAACATAGGAACACAAAGAACCAAATGGAAATCCTAACACTATTCAGACACCTAAAACTGGCAAAATATGACAATCATGCGTGCAGTGCGCAGGTGCCATCTCCCTTCTCTATTCCAGCACTGATAGCACTCTGTCCTAGCAGATATCTGTGATTTGATCTAGCAAAAAAGTACCACACAGGAAGAAGAGAGACGGCAGGGCATGTGCGCTGTGCACGTGTTGTCTCGTCATACTGCTGAACAGCGTTGTTGACCGGTGTTTTCCAATCCTAAAAAATGAAAATTATCACCTACACAGAGGATAGGTCATCAATAGTCAAACGCCATCACAAACATACTTACGGCCTCAAATCCATGACCGGCTTTAGAAATTGTAAATGTGCAGTGTATATATATGGTCTTTTGCGGGCTCCGTCCTCGCCACTACGCCCTCTTTCATTTTGCTCCCGGCAGAATTGATCCCGGCAACTATTCCACCGGGTCTTCGTCTGTTTCACTGTTAAGAAATTAAACCATAAAAATCATATAAATGGCACAAAGAAATATGCAATAATAAGAGGACTAATAGCAAAGAAAACATTTCTCCAAAATGAAGCGGCCATCTGAAGATAAATGCCTGATAATGCACGAATAGACACCACATGGTACAGTAGTGCAGGTGTGGGTATACTAATTAAATATGTTCATGAAGCCAGTGATTATTTGTGCTATGCATTTGTATATTAATATTTTTAGAAATATGGGATAACTGCCAACTATTGTATGCTCAATTACAACAGGAACACATGTCACCAAATAGCATGTGCACATGCATTTTATCCATTACTACAGTTTGCAGTAGCATAGGTAGGGCCAGGCATTTAAAATACACCAAAAGGCAGGAGTATGGTATATACAGGGAGTGCAGAATTATTAGGCAAATTAGTATTTTGACCACATCATCCTCTTTATGCATGTTGTCTTACTCCAAGCTGTATAGGCTCGAAAGCCTACTACCAATTAAGCATATTAGGTGATGTGCATCTCTGTAATGAGAAGGGGTGTGGTCTAATGACATCAACCCCCTATATCAGGTGTGCATAATTATTAGGCAACTTCCTTTCCTTTGGCAAAATGGGTCAAAAGAAGGACTTGACAGGCTCAGAAAAGTCAAAAATAGTGAGATATCTTGCAGAGGGATGCAGCACTCTTAAAATTGCAAAGCTTCTGAAGCGTGATCATCGAACAATCAAGCGTTTCATTCAAAATAGTCAGCAGGGTCGCAAGAAGCGTGTGGAAAAACCAAGGGGCAAAATAACTGCCCATGAACTGAGAAAAGTCAAGCGTGCAGCTGCCAAGATGCCACTTGCCACCAGTTTGCCCATATTTCAGAGCTGCAACATCACTGGAGTGCCCAAAAGCACAAGGTGTGCAATACTCAGAGACATGGCCAAGGTAAGAAAGGCTGAAAGACGACCACCACTGAACAAGACACACAAGCTGAAACGTCAAGACTGGGCCAAGAAATATCTCAAGACTGATTTTTCTAAGGTTTTATGGACTGATGAAATGAGAGTGAGTCTTGATGGGCCAGATGGATGGGCCCGTGGCTGGATTGGTAAAGGGCAGAGAGCTCCAGTCCGACTCAGACGCCAGCAAAGGTGGAGGTGGAGTACTGGTTTGGGCTGGTATCATCAAAGATGAGCTTGTGGGGCCTTTTCGGGTTGAGGATGGAGTCAAGCTCAACTCCCAGTCCTACTGCCAGTCCTACATGATTTTCATGCAGGACAATGCTCCATCACACGCGTCCAAGTAATCCACAGCGTGGCTGGCAAGAAAGGGTATAAAAGAAGAAAAACTAATGACATGGCCTCCTTGTTCACCTGATCTGAACCCCATTGAGAACCTGTGGTCCATCATCAAATGTGAGATTTACAAGGAGGGAAAACAGTACACCTCTCTGAACAGTGTCTGGGAGGCTGTGGTTGCTGCTGCACGCAATGTTGATGGTGAACAGATCAAAACACTGACAGAATCCATGGATGGCAGGCTTTTGAGTGTCCTTGCAAAGAAAGGTGGCTATATTGGTCACTGATTTGTTTTTGTTTTGTTTTTGAATGTCAGAAATGTATATTTGTGAATGTTGAGATGTTATATTGGTTTCAATGGTAAAAATAAATAATTGAAATGGGTATATATTTGTTTTTTGTTAAGTTGCCTAATAATTATGCACAGTAATAGTCACCTGCACACACAGATATCCCCCTAAAATAGCTAAAACTAAAAACAAACTAAAAACTACTTCCAAAAATATTCAGCTTTGATATTAATGAGTTAATGAGTTTTTTGGGTTCATTGAGAACATGGTTGTTGTTCAATAATAAAATTAATCCTCAAAAATACAACTTGCCTACTAATTCTGCACTCCCTGTATTTTGCACGATTGTTCCATAAAAACCATATATAGGCCTATATAAAATAAGGCAGGCCACCAAAATATACAGTTTATGAACACGGAGGTGTGCGTCCCGCGGTATCCCGGCCTAGCATCCTGCTGAAAGCAGGAGCTCACGGCATCATTGGTTGCTAGGACTCCGTGCGCTTAGTGCCGCCACTGCAGTACAGTAATACACTCGTATGATCTATACGAGTGTCTGACTGTACTTCAGTGTCGCCACAAAGCACACCCCATCATAGCAACCAAAGAGGATGTCGCGGAACGCTCACCTCTTTGTTCCAAGGTCGTGTGCAGTTATTATGACATCATGGAATTAATAGCTAGTTCCATAGGGACAAGACAGAGCCAGGACAGTACAACGACATTGCTGGCACTTACCTAAATCAGCCCGATCTCTGCCATCTGCTTTTTGCCATTCCGACCATCTCAGGGAACGGGCAATTTTCTCCCATGCCACCTCCTTGCGTACTCGGTCCTGGTATATATTCAGCCTGCTGTCCCATAATTCAGGCCTCTCCTGAATCAGAGTAATTAATTTCTCTATGTTCCAGCTAGGCATTTTTGTCAGAACACTGAAAATCCACCACAAATCAAACCACCAAACTTTTGCCACCGGTGCCTAGCAATCATCTATCAGATAACCTGTGACCTTGAGCTTCTATCCTGTATTCAAATTATTATTATTATTTTTTTATTTTTTTTTGCGGACCCATTGACTTGAATGTTAAACAAAACATGCAATGCAACAGCTCTCTGCAAACCAAATAAAGTACAAAATTGCATCATAATTGCAAATGCTATACTAATAAGTTAGAGATAGAGTTGAGCGAACACCTGGATGTTCGGGTTCGAGAAGTTCGGCCGAACTTCCCGAAAATGTTCGTGTTCGGGATCCGAACCCGATCCGAACTTTGTCCCGAACCCGAACCCCATTGAAGTCAATGGGGACCCGAACTTTTCGGCACTAAAACGGCTGTAAAACAGCCCAGGAAAGGGCTAGAGGGCTGCAAAAGGCAGCAACAGGTAGGTAAATCCCCTGCAAACAAATGTGGATAGGGAAATGAATTAAAATTAAAATTAAATAAATAAAAAATAACCAAAATCAATTGGAGAGAGGTCCCATAGCAGAGAATCTGGCTTCCCGTCACCCACCACTTGAACAGTCCATTCTCAGATATTTAGGCCCAGCACCCAGGCAGAGGAGAGAGGTCCCGTAACAGACAATCTGGCTTCATGTCAGCAGAGAATTAGTCTGCATGTCATAGCAGAGAATCAGGCTTCACGTCAGCCACCAATGCAACAGTCCATTGTCAGATATTTAGGCCCAGCACCCAGGCAGAGGAGAGAGGTCCCGTAACAGAGGATCTGGCTTCATGTCAGCAGAGAATCAGTCTTCATATCATAGCAGAGAATCAGGCTTCACGTCACCCACCACTGTAAGAGTCCATTTTCATAAATTTAGGCCCAGCACCCAGGCAGAGGAGAGAGGTTCCGTAACAGAGGATCTGGCTTCATGTCAGCAGAGAATCAGTCTGCATGTCATAGCAGAGAATCAGGCTTCACGTCAGCCACCAATCCAACAGTCCATTGTCATAAATTTAGGCCCAGCACCCAGGCAAAGGAGAGAGGTCCCGTAACAGAGGATCTGGCTTCATGTCAGCAGAGAATCAGTCTTCATATCATAGCAGAGAATCAGGCTTCAAGTCACCCACCACTACAACAGTCCATTTTCATAAATTTAGGCCCAGCACCCAGGCAGAGGAGAGAGGTCCCGTAACAGACAGACAATCTGGCTTCATGTCAGCAGAGAATCAGTCTTCATGTCATAGCAGAGAATCAGGCTTCACGTCACCCACCACTGTAAGAGTCCATTTTCATAAATTTAGGCCCAGCACCCAGGCAGAGGAGAGAGGTCCCGTAACAGACAATCTGGCTTCATGTCAGCAGAGAATCAGTCTTCATGTCATAGCAGAGAATCAGTCTTCACGTCACCCACCACTGCAACAGTCCATTTTCATAAATTTAGGCCCAGCACCCAGGCAGAGGAGAGAGGTCCCGTAACAGAGAATCTGCCTTCATGTCAGCAGAGAATTAGTCTGCATGTCATAGCAGAGAATCAGGCTTCACGTCAGCCACCAATGCAACAGTCCATTGTCAGATATTTAGGCCCAGCACCCAGGCAGAGGAGAGAGGTCCCGTAACAGAGGATCTGGCTTCATGTCAGCAGAGAATCAGTCTTCATATCATAGCAGAGAATCAGGCTTCACGTCACCCACCACTGCAACAGTCCATTTTCATAAATTTAGGCCCAGCACCCAGGCAGAGGAGAGAGGTCCCGTAACAGACAATCTGGCTTCATGTCAGCAGAGAATTAGTCTGCATGTCATAGCAGAGAATGAGGCTTCACGTCAGCCACCACTGCAACAGTCCATTGGCATATATTTAGGCCCAGAACCCAGGCAGAGGAGAGAGGTCCCATAACAGAGGATCTGGCTTCATGTCAGCAGAGAATCAGTCTGCATGTCATAGCAGAAAATCAGGCTTCACGTCAGCCACCACTGCAACAGTCCATTGTCAGATATTTAGGCCCAGCACCCAGGCAGAGGAGAGAGGTCCCGTAACAGACAATCTGGCTTCATGTCAGCAGAGAATTAGTCTGCATGTCATAGCAGAGAATCAGGCTTCACGTCACCCAACATTGGAACAGTCCATTGGCATATATTTAGGCCCTGGCACCCAGACAGAGGAGAGGTTCATTCAACTTTGGGTAGCCTCGCAATATAATGGTAAAATGAAAATAAAAATAGGATTGAATGAGGAAGTGCCCTGGAGTCCAATAATATATGGTTAAGGGGAGGTAGTTAATGTCTAATCTGGACAAGGGACGGACAGGTCCTGTGGGATCCATGCCTGGTTCATTTTTATGAACGTCAGCTTGTCCACATTGGCTGTAGACAGGCGGCTGCGTTTGTCTGTAATGACGCCCCCTGCCGTGCTGAATACACGTTCAGACAAAACGCTGGCCGCCGGGCAGGCCAGCACCTCCAAGGCATAAAAGGCTAGCTCTGGCCACGTGGACAATTTAGAGACCCAGAAGTTGAATGGGGCCGAACCATCAGTCAGTACGTGGAGGGGTGTGCACACGTACTGTTCCACCATGTTAGTGAAATGTTGCCTCCTGCTAACACGTTGCGTATCAGGTGGTGGTGCAGTTAGCTGTGGCGTGTTGACAAAACTTTTCCACATCTCTGCCATGCTAACCCTGCCCTCAGAGGAGCTGGCCGTGACACAGCTGCCTTGGCGACCTCTTGCTCCTCCTCTGCCTTGGCCTTGGGCTTCCACTTGTTCCCCTGTGACATTTGGGAATGCTCTCAGAAGCGCGTCTACCAACGTGCGCTTGTACTCGCGCATCTTCCTATCACGCTCCAGTGCAGGAAGTAAGGTGGGCACATTGTCTTTGTAGCGTGGATCCAGCAGGGTGGCAACCCAGTAGTCCGCACAGGTTAAAATGTGGGCAACTCTGCTGTCGTTGCGCAGGCACTGCAGCATGTAGTCCCTCATGTGTGCCAGGCTGCCCAGGGGTAAGGACAAGCTGTCCTCTGTGGGAGGCGTATCGTCATCGTCCTGCCTTTCCCCCCAGCCACGCACCAGTGATGGACCCGAGCTGCGTTGGGTGCCACCCCGCTGTGACCATGCTTCATCCTCATCCTCCTCCACCTCCTCCTCATCCTCGTCCTCCTCGTCCTCCAGTAGTGGGCCCTGGCTGGCCACATTTGTACCTGGCCTCTGCTGTTGCCAAAAACCTCCCTCTGAGTCACTTCGAAGAGACTGGCCTGAAAGTGCTAAAAATGACCCTTCTTCCTCCTCCTCCTCCTCCTCCTGGGCCACCTCCTCTTCCATCATCACCCTAAGTGTTTTCTCAAGGAGACATAGAAGTGGTATTGTAACGCTGATAACGGCGTCATCGCCACTGGCCATGTTGGTGGAGCACTCGAAACAGCGCAACAGGGCACACAGGTCTCGCATGGAGGCCCAGTCATTGGTGGTGAAGTGGTGCTGTTCTGTAGTGCGACTGACCCGTGCGTGCTGCAGCTGAAACTCCACTATGGCCTGCTGCTGCTCGCACAGTCTGTCCAGCATGTGCAAGGTGGAGTTCCACCTGGTGGGCACGTCGCATATGAGGCGGTGAGCGGGAAGGCCGAAGTTACGCTGTAGCGCAGACAGGCGAGCAGCAGCAGGATGTGAATGTCGGAAGCGCGAACAGACGACCCGCACTTTATGCAGCAGCTCTGACATGTCGGGGTAGTTGTGAATAAACTTCTGCACCACCAAATTCAGCACATGCGCCAAGCAAGGGATGTGCGTCAAATTGGCTAGTCCCAGAGCTGCAACGAGATTTCGCCCATTATCACACACCACCAGGCCGGGCTTGAGGCTCACCGGCAGCAACCTCTCGTCGGTCTGTTGTTCTATACCCCGCCACAACTCCTGTGCGGTGTGGGGCCTGTCCCCCAAACATATGAGTTTCAGAATGGCCTGCTGACGTTTACCCGGGCTGTGCTGAAGTTGGTGGTGAAGGTGTGTGGCTGACTGGATGAGCAGGTGGAAGAAGAGGAGGAGGAAGCCGAGAAGGAGGAGGTGGCAACAGGAGGCAAAGAATGTTGCCCTGCGATCCTTGGCGGCGGAAGGACGTGCGCCAAACAGCTCTCCGCCTGGGGCCCAGCTGCCACTACATTTACCCAGTGTGCAGTTAGGGAGATATAGCGTCCCTGGCCGTGCTTACTGGTCCACGTATCTGTGGTTAGGTGGACCTTGCTACAGATGGCGTTGCGCAGTGCACACTTGATTTTATCGGATACTTGGTTGTGCAGGGAAGGCACGGCTCTCTTGGAGAAGTAGTGGCGGCTGGGAACAACATACTGTGGGACAGCAAGCGACATGAGCTGTTTGAAGCTGTCTGTGTCCACTAGCCTAAATGACAGCATTTCATAGGCCAGTAGTTTAGAAATGCTGGCATTCAGGGCCAGGGATCGAGGGTGGCTAGGTGGGAATTTACTCTTTCTCTCAAATGTTTGTGAGATGGAGAGCTGAACGCTGGCATGTGACATGGTTGAGACGCTTGGTGACGGAGGTGGTGGTGGTGTTGGTGGTACATCCCCTGTTTGCTGGGCGGCAGGTGCCAACGTTCCTCCAGAGGCGGAGGAAGAGGCCGAGGCGGCAGCAGCAGAAGAGGCCGAGGCGGCAGCAGCAGAAGAGGTAGCAGGGGGAGCCTGAGTGACTTCCTTGGTTTTAAGGTGTTTACTCCACTGCAGTTCATGCTTTGCATGCAGGTGCCTGGTCATGCAGGTTGTGCTCAGGTTCAGAACGTTAATGCCTCGCTTCAGGCTCTGATGGCACAGCGTGCAAACCACTCGGGTCTTGTCGTCAGCACATTGTTTGAAGAAGTGCCATGCCAGGGAACTCCTTGAAGCTGCCTTTGGGGTGCTCGGTCCCAGATGGCAGCGGTCAGTAGCAGGCGGAGTCTCTTGGCGGCGGGTGTTCTGCTTTTGCCCACTGCTCCCTCTTTTGCTACGCTGTTGGCTCGGTCTCACCACTGCCTCTTCCTCCGAACTGTGAAAGTCAGTGGCACGACCTTCATTCCATGTGGGGTCTAGGACCTCATCGTCCCCTGCATCGTCTTCCACCCAGTCTTGATCCCTGACCTCCTGTTCAGTCTGCACACTGCAGAAAGACGCAGCAGTTGGCACCTGTGTTTCGTCATCATCAGAGACATGCTGAGGTGGTATTCCCATGTCCTCATCATCAGGAAACATAAGTGGTTGTGCGTCAGTGCAGTCTATGTCTTCCACCGCTGGGGAAGGGCTAGGTGGATGCCCTTGGGAAACCCTGCCAGCAGAGTTTTCAAACAGCATAAGAGACTGCTGCATAACTTGAGGCTCAGACAGTTTCCCTGATATGCATGGGGGTGATGTGACAGACTGATGGGGTTGGTTTTCAGGCGCCATCTGTGCGCTTTCTGCAGAAGACTGGGTGGGAGATAATGTGAACGTGCTGGATCCACTGTCGGCCACCCAATTGACTAATGCCTGTACCTGCTCAGGCCTTACCATCCTTAGAACGGCATTGGGCCCCACCATATATCGCTGTAAATTCTGGCGGCTACTGGGACCTGAGGTAGTTGGTACACTAGGACGTGTGGATGTGGCAGAACGGCCACGTCCTCTCCCAGCACCAGAGGGTCCACTAACACCACCACGACCATGTCCACGTCCGCGTCCCTTACTAGATGTTTTCCTCATTGTTATGGTTCACCACAACAACAAAAATATTATTTGGCCCAATGTATTGTATTCAAATTCAGCTGAATATAAATTTGAGGCCTAGTATTTAGGCGCTGGGTGACCGGTATGGATTTAGTGACAGAATTAGACTTGGAAATGCACAGTAGTGTGTGTGTGAAGTTATTCTGAATGACCCTATGTGCACCTTGAATATTATATACCCTTTTAGGGATAGATTTCAAATAGTTCTGATATAGCAGAAACCACTAAATTATGAAATTGCTAAATTGGGAATTGTATTTCAACCCTGAACAAAAAATGTGCTTTAACGGACACTAAATAACTTGCCCAGCCACAACAGTACAGCGGTAACGACAGATTTAGCGGGATATAAATTTGAGGCCTAGTATTTAGGCGCTGGGTGACCGGTATGGATTTACTAACAGAATTAGACTTGGAAATGCACAGTAGCGTGTGTGTGAAATTATTCTGAATGACCCTATGTGCACCTTGAATATTATATACCCTTTTAGGGATAGATTTCAAATAGCTCTGATATAGCAGAAACCACTAAATTATGAAATTGCTAAATTGGGAATTGTATTTTAACCCTGAACAAAAAATGTGCTTCGACGGACACTAAATAACTTGCCCAGCCACAACAGTACAGCGGTAACGACAGATTTAGCGGGATATAAATTTGAGGCCTAGTATTTAGGCGCTGGGTGACCGGTATGGATTTAGTGACAGAATTAGACTGGGATATGGCCAAAAAATAACCACACTATTGCTGGTTAAATGCACTTGGTGTGACAGCTTGACCAACCACACTACTGAGGGTTAAATGCACTTGGTGACGGGCGCAGCTTGCCCCTAATGTAGTATATGGCCAAAAAATGAACAGACTATTGCTGGTTAAATGCACTTGGTGTGACAGCTTCACCCTGATGTAGGCTTTAGCCAAAAAAAAACCACACCATTGAGGGTTAAATGCACTTGGTGACAGTTGCAGCTTGCCCCTGATGTAGTATATGGCCAAAAAATGAACAGACTATTGCTGGTTAAATGCACTTGGTGTGACAGCTTGACCAACCACACTACTGAGGGTTAAATGGACCTGGTGACGGGCGCAGCTTGCCCCTGATGTAGTATATGGCCAAAAAATGAACAGACTATTGCTGGTTAAATGCACTTGGTGTGACAGCTTGACCAACCACACTACTGAGGGTTAAATGCACTTGGTGACGGGCGCAGCTTGCCCCTGATTTAGTATATGGCCAAAAAATTAACAGACTATTGCTGGTTAAATGCACTTGGTGTGACAGCTTCACCCTGATGTAGGCTTTAGCCAAAAAACAACCACACCATTGAGGGTTAAATGCACTTGGTGACAGTTGCAGCTTGCCCCTGATGTAGTATATGGCCAAAAAATGAACAGACTATTGCTGGTTAAATGCACTTGGTGTGACAGCTTGACCAACCACACTACTGAGGGTTAAATGGACCTGGTGACGGGCGCAGCTTGCCCCTGATGTAGTGTATGGCCAAAAAATGAACAGACTATTGCTGGTTAAATGCACTTGGTGTGACAGCTTGACCAACCACACTACTGAGGGTTAAATGCACTTGGTGACGGGCGCAGCTTGCCCCTGATTTAGTATATGGCCAAAAAATTAACAGACTATTGCTGGTTAAATGCACTTGGTGTGACAGCTTCACCCTGATGTAGGCTTTAGCCAAAAAACAACCACTCCATTGAGGGTTAAATGCACTTGGTCGCAGCTTGGATGCACTTGGTCGCAGCACCGCACAAGACACAAAATGGCCGCCGATCACCCCAGAAAAAAGTGACTGACAAACGGTCTGGGCAGCCTAAAAACAGTGAGCAATTGAATTTCAGCAGCTCAATGATGCACAGCTGCAGAACGATCGATTAATCAAGTCCTTTGGAGGAGTTAATCTGCCTAATCTCGCCCTACTGTCACAGCCGCAACCTCTCCCTACGCTAATCAGAGCAGAGTGATGGGCGGCGCTATGTGACTCCAGCTTAAATAGAGGCTGGGTCACATGGTGCTCTGGCCAATCACAGCCATGCCAATAGTAGGCATGGCTGTGTTGGCCTCTTGGGGCAAGTAGTATGACGCTTGTTGATTGGCTGCTTTGCAGCCTTTCAAAAAAAGCCAAGAAAGCGTCACGAAAGCGACGAACACCGAACCCGGACTTTTACGAAAATGTCCGGGTTCGGGTCCATGTCACGGACACCCCAAAATTCGGTACGAACCCGAACTATACAGTTCGAGTTCGCTCAACCTAGTTAGAGATGCTTGGCAAATCGTTTTGTTCAAAATAATTTGAGCCCGTCTGCCACACGTCAAGGCAGACGTGTGGCAGACGGGCTCAAATAATTTTGCACAAAACGATTTGCCAAGCATCTCTAACTTATTAGTATAGCATTTGCAATTATAATGCAATTTTGTACTTTATTTGGTTTGCAGAGAGCTGTTGCATTGCATGTTTTGTTTAACAGTCTTGTTCTCAGCCATAGCAATGTGCCCCTGCGCTTTGGGATGTGCTGACTGACCCCCTTTTTCATTGACTTGAATGGGTCCGCAAACCGTTTTCCGTAAAAAAAATAGGACAGGTTATATTTTTTTGACCGACTGGAACTACAGATCATGGACACGGATGGCAAACGGTGCATTAGCCGAGTTTTTCACGGACCCATTGAAAATCAATGGGTCCGCTGAAAATCACGAAAAATGGAACAACGGACATGTGCATGAGGCCTTAGCAGTATAGAATTTCAGTTATAATGGATTAAAAACACAATACAATATTTTTCTGCACCTTGCAACTAAAGCATTAAATACAGAGTTCAGATAAAAGAGACACTAGTATAATTTTGATAGTTCACAAATAGAAAATGTGGAACTATGGGAAGGCATTGGAACACTTGCCTAATGGATTGTATTGCTAAATCCTAATTAGAAGTGTGCACCAATGGCCCTGCCCCTGATATGCCTGGCACAACCTTAGAGTATGAGGGAAGGTACCAAGGTTCCTCCTAGAGCAATAACTTTTGAGAGATGGCAATTACTTCTGGGGGGGGGGGCAAGACCTGTGATAAACACACCATAATCAGGGGAGGGTGGCAACATTTGCAACAATTAAACCAAAATAGTTAAGCCAACAAACAGCGACAATATTATTACGGATGGACTGGCCATAGACCCTACAGGGAAATTTTCAGGTGGGCCAATGTCCAGGGGGCCACTCAAACCCTCCTCACGACTGTTGGTCAGGTACATAATGATATGACGCTCTCAGCAGCCAGTTACCTTCCTGAATTCAACTGTATCACTATCCTCAGTATGTTCATAGACCAGCATTTTATGCACTATGGTATTGCTGACTCCACATACTTCTGTTGTCCCTGCCTACTTGTAGCTTGTTTGGACCTTCCTACTTGTGTTGCTCCACTTTCTGTGAATTTAGACAAGCCTACAACCTGTGGCCACGTTTAGATTTTTTTTCAGGGACACTTTAAGTTCCCAGTCCGCCCTAGAACATTAAGTGCACAGTGGCAGGTTTTATGCTTCGATACTCTGCACTTCATATGTACCAACTGTGTCCCAATGTGTTTCTCTTGTAAGGGATCATTATATGACTATTAAACACAGTTGTATAGAGATGTTTTCAGGAAAGTAAACAGATGGTGTCAAGCAGAAAGAGAGCAAGAAATAACATATTATGCAGCTTGGGGTTTCTGGGCAATATGTTGTCCGATGGCACTCTTTCTCATTACAGAGAGCATCTAGTATGTGTAGTACCTGTGTATTATTGGGCAGGCAACGCCCCTCTGGATTTCTGGGAAACATATTCAAATTAGCTTTCCTAAGCCTATCTCATGCCAGCAATTGTAAAATGTGCTAATTTTTATTTATTTTTTCCTAGAAATCCAGTTGACTGGCTTATGACAATACTCTTAATGCATACTTGGCAGCCTCCATAGGGAGAAGTAGTACCCAAACCAAGAACTCTCAGGAAGCCAAGCAAGTTTTCTTTGCTAAGCTTTGCTAAAGGGTAGTCACCAAGACAGAATTAGGTTCCTAGTTTGAAACACTCAGTATTGAAAAAAATACTAGCATACTTGCATTTCTCTTTTCCACAGAAACATTAGGTGGGGATGTAAGTACAGCAATAGATAAAAAATCTTATTATGAAAAAGTACTGATTGAACAGTTTGAGACTACCACCACACAGCAGAAAAGTATGTGTATTAGGATAAAATTGATCTTGGAAGCAAAAGGTGATATGTCTAAATATAGCTACTAGAAAAGAGCACATCAATTGTATCAATTTGGAATTCATCCTGATTATAGATAAGAGAATCAGTTAGTAAGGAACTGGATTTGTTATTAACGTCCCAAAATGTTGTTCGCCAGATGAACCCAAAGTGTTTCAGCTTCACTTCGGACGAATCCAGTAAAATGGTGCATAGCGCCATTTTACTGCACATGTCAGTGGAAAAATAATGAAGGAAGAAGAAGGATGCTCACATGACCCTGAAAGGAAGTGGGGGGGGGGGGGGGGGGAGATTGCCTGGATTGGTTCACAGGCCAATAGAGTTGAGCGAACACCTGGATGTTCGGGTTCGAGAAGTTCGGCCGAACATCCCGGAAATGTTCGGGTTCGGGATCCGAACCCGATCCGAACTTCGTCCCGAACCCGAACCCCATTGAAGTCAATGGGGACCCGAACTTTTCGGCACTAAAAAGGCTGTAAAACAGCCCAGGAAAGAGCTAGAGGGCTGCAAAAGGCAGCAACATGTAGGTAAATCCCCTGCAAACAAATGTGGATAGGGAAATGAATTAAAATAAAAATTAAATAAATAAAAATTAACCAAAATCAATTGGAGAGAGGTTCCATAGCAGAGAATCTGGCTTCCCGTCACCCACCACTGGAACAGTCCATTCTCAGATATTTAGGCCCCGGCACCCAGGCAGAGGAGAGAGGTCCCGTAACAGAGAATCTGTCTTCATGTCAGCAGAGAATTAGTCTGCATGTCATAGCAGAGAATGAGGCTTCACGTCAGCCACCACTGCAACAGTCCATTGGCATATATTTAGGCCCAGCACCCAGGCAGAGGAGGGAGGTCCCGTAACAGAGAATCTGTCTTCATGTCAGCAGAGAATTAGTCTGCATGTCATAGCAGAGAATGAGGCTTCACGTCAGCCACCACAGCAACAGTCCATTGGCATATATTTAGGCCCAGCACACACACAGGCAGAGGAGAGAGGTCCCGTAACAGACAATCTGGCTTCATGTCAGCAGAGAATTAGTCTGCATGTCATAGCAGAGAATGAGGCTTCACGTCAGCCACCACTGCAACAGTCCATTGGCATATATTTAGGCCCAGCACACACACAGGCAGAGGAGAGAGGTCCCGTAACAGAGAATCTGTCTTCATGTCAGCAGAGAATTAGTCTGCATGTCATAGCAGAGAATGAGGCTTCACGTCAGCCACCACTGCAACAGTCCATTGGCATATATTTAGGCCCAGCACACACACAGGCAGAGGAGAGAGGTCCCGTAACAGAGAATCTGTCTTCATGTCAGCAGAGAATCAGTCTTCATATCATAGCAGAGAATCAGGCTTCACGTCACCCACCACTGTAAGAGTCAATTTTCATAAATTTAGGCCCAGAACCCAGGCAGAGGAGAAAGGTCCCGTAACAGACAATCTGGCTTCATGTCAGCAGAGAATCAGTCTTCATATCATAGCAGAGAATCAGGCTTCACGTCACCCACCACTGTAAGAGTCAATTTTCATAAATTTAGGCCCAGAACCCAGGCAGAGGAGAAAGGTCCCGTAACAGACAATCTGGCTTCATGTCAGCAGAGAATCAGTCTTCATATCATAGCAGAGAATCAGGCTTCACGTCACCCACCACTGTAAGAGTCAATTTTCATAAATTTAGGCCCAGAACCCAGGCAGAGGAGAAAGGTCCCGTAACAGACAATCTGGCTTCATGTCAGCAGAGAATCAGTCTTCATATCATAGCAGAGAATCAGGCTTCACGTCACCCACCACTGTAAGAGTCAATTTTCATAAATTTAGGCCCAGAACCCAGGCAGAGGAGAAAGGTCCCGTAACAGACAATCTGGCTTCATGTCAGCAGAGAATCAGTCTTCATATCATAGCAGAGAATCAGGCTTCACGTCACCCACCACTGTAAGAGTCAATTTTCATAAATTTAGGCCCAGAACCCAGGTAGAGGAGAAAGGTCCCGTAACAGACAATCTGGCTTCATGACAGCAGAGAATCAGTCTGCATGTCATAGCAGAGAATCAGGCTTCACGTCAGCCACCACTGCAACAGTCCATTGTCATAAATTTAGGCCCAGCACCCAGGCAGAGGAGAGAGGTCCCGTAACAGAGGATCTGGCTTCATGTCAGCAGAGAATCAGTCTGCATGTCATAGCAGAGAATGAGGCTTCACGTCAGCCACCACTGCAACAGTCCATTGGCATATATTTAGGCCCAGCACACACACAGGCAGAGGAGAGAGGTCCCGTAACAGACAATCTGGCTTCATGTCAGCAGAGAATTAGTCTGCATGTCATAGCAGAGAATGAGGCTTCACGTCACCCACCACTGCAACAGTCCATTGGCATATATTCAGGCCCAGCACCCAGGCAGAGGAGAGAGGTCCCGTAACAGAGGATCTGGCTTCATGTCAGCAGAGAATCAGTCTGCATGTCATAGCAGAGAATCAGGCTTCACGTCAGCCACCACTGCAACAGTCCATTGTCATAAATTTAGGCCCAGCACCCAGGCAGAGGAGAGAGGTCCCGTAACAGAGGATCTGGCTTCATGTCAGCAGAGAATCAGTCTGCATGTCATAGCAGAGAATCAGGCTTCATGTCAGCCACCACTGCAACAGTCCATTGGCATATATTTAGGCCTAGCACACAGGCAGAGGAGAGGTTCATTCAACTTTGGGTAGCATCGCAATATAATGGTAAAATGAAAATAAAAATAGGATTGAATGAGGAAGTGCCCTGGAGTCCAATAATATATGGTTATGGGGAGGTAGTTAATGTCTAATCTGGACAAGGGACGGACAGGTCCTGTGGGATCCATGCCTGGTTCATTTTTATGAACGTCAGCTTGTCCACATTGGCTGTAGACAGGCGGCTGCGTTTGTCTGTAATGACGCCCCCTGCCGTGCTGAATACACGTTCAGACAAAACGCTGGCTGCCGGGCAGGCCAGCACCTCCAAGGCATAAAAGGCTAGCTCTGGCCACGTGGACAATTTAGAGACCCAGAAGTTGAATGGGGCCGAACCATCAGTCAGTACGTGGAGGGGTGTGCACACGTACTGTTCCACCATGTTAGTGAAATGTTGCCTCCTGCTAACACGTTGCGTATCAGGTGGTGGTGCAGTTAGCTGTGGCGTGTTGACAAAAGTTTTCCACATCTCTGCCATGCTAACCCTGCCCTCAGAGGAGCTGGCCGTGACACAGCTGCCTTGGCGACCTCTTGCTCCTCCTCTGCCTTGGCCTTGGGCTTCCACTTGTTCCCCTGTGACATTTGGGAATGCTCTCAGTAGCGCGTCTACCAACGTGCGCTTGTACTCGCGCATCTTCCTATCACGCTCCAGTGCAGGAAGTAAGGTGGGCACATTGTCTTTGTAGCGTGGATCCAGCAGGGTGGCAACCCAGTAGTCCGCACAGGTTAAAATGTGGGCAACTCTGCTGTCGTTGCGCAGGCACTGCAGCATGTAGTCGCTCATGTGTGCCAGGCTGCCCAGGGGTAAGGACAAGCTGTCCTCTGTGGGAGGCGTATCGTCATCGTCCTGCCTTTCCCCCCAGCCACGCACCAGTGATGGACCCGAGCTGCGTTGGGTGCCACCCCGCTGTGACCATGCTTCATCCTCATCCTCCTCCACCTCCTCCTCATCCTCGTCCTCCTCGTCCTCCAGTAGTGGGCCCTGGCTGGCCACATTTGTACCTGGCCTCTGCTGTTGCAAAAAACCTCCCTCTGAGTCACTTCGAAGAGACTGGCCTGAAAGTGCTAAAAATGACCCCTCTTCCTCATCCTCCTCCTCCTCCTCCTGGGCCACCTCCTGTTCCATCATCGCCCTAAGTGTTTTCTCAAGGAGACATAGAAGTGGTATTGTAACGCTGATAACGGTGTCATCGCCACTGGCCATGTTGGTGGAGTACTCGAAACAGCGCAACAGGGCACACAGGTCTCGCATGGAGGCCCAGTCATTGGTGGTGAAGTGGTGCTGTTCTGTAGTGCGACTGACCCGTGCGTGCTGCAGCTGAAACTCCACTATGGCCTGCTGCTGCTCGCACAGTCTGTCCAGCATGTGCAAGGTGGAGTTCCACCTGGTGGGCACGTCGCATATGAGGCGGTGAGCGGGAAGGCCGAAGTTACGCTGTAGCGCAGACAGGCGAGCAGCGGCAGGATGTGAACGCCGGAAGCGCGAACAGACGGCCCGCACTTTATGCAGCAGCTCTGACATGTCGGGGTAGTTGTGAATGAACTTCTGCACCACCAAATTCAGCACATGCGCCAAGCAAGGGATGTGCGTCAAATTGGCTAGTCCCAGAGCTGCAACGAGATTTCGCCCATTATCACACACCACCAGGCCGGGCTTGAGGCTCACCGGCAGCAACCACTCGTCGGTCTGTTGTTCTATACCCCGCCACAACTCCTGTGCGGTGTGGGGCCTGTCCCCCAAACATATGAGTTTCAGAATGGCCTGCTGACGTTTACCCCGGGCTGTGCTGAAGTTGGTGGTGAAGGTGTGTGGCTGACTGGATGAGCAGGTGGAAGAAGAGGAGGAGGAAGCCGAGAAGGAGGAGGTGGCAACAGGAGGCAAAGAATGTTGCCCTGCGATCCTTGGCGGCGGAAGGACGTGCGCCAAACAGCTCTCCGCCTGGGGCCCAGCTGCCACTACATTTACCCAGTGTGCAGTTAGGGAGATATAGCGTCCCTGGCCGTGCTTACTGGTCCACGTATCTGTGGTTAGGTGGACCTTGCCACAGATGGCGTTGCGCAGTGCACACTTGATTTTATCGGATACTTGGTTGTGCAGGGAAGGCACGGCTCTCTTGGAGAAGTAGTGCCGGCTGGGAACAACATACTGTGGGACAGCAAGCGACATGAGCTGTTTGAAGCTGTCTGTGTCCACCAGCCTAAATGACAGCATTTCATAGGCCAGTAGTTTAGAAATGCTGGCATTCAGGGCCAGGGATCGAGGGTGGCTAGGTGGGAATTTACGCTTTCTATCAAATGTTTGTGAGATGGAGAGCTGAACGCTGGCGTGTGACATGGTTGAGACGCTTGGTGACGGAGGTGGTGGTGGTGGTGTTGGTGGTACATCCCCTGTTTGCTGGGCGGCAGGTGCCAACGTTCCTCCAGAGGCGGAGGAAGAGGCCGAGGCGGCAGCAGCAGAATAGGCCGAGGCGGCAGCAGCAGAAGAGGTAGCAGGGGGAGCCTGAGTGACTTCCTTGGTTTTAAGGTGTTTACTCCACTGCAGTTCATGCTTTGCATGCAGGTGCCTGGTCATGCAGGTTGTGCTCAGGTTCAGAACGTTAATGCCTCGCTTCAGGCTCTGATGGCACAGCGTGCAAACCACTCGGGTCTTGTCGTCAGCACATTGTTTGAAGAAGTGCCATGCCAGGGAACTCCTTGAAGCTGCCTTTGGGGTGCTCGGTCCCAGATGGCGGCGGTCAGTAGCAGGCGGAGTCTCTTGGCGGCGGGTGTTCTGCTTTTGCCCACTGCTCCCTCTTTTGCTACGCTGTTGGCTCGGTCTCACCACTGCCTCTTCCTCCGAACTGTGAAAGTCAGTGGCACGACCTTCATTCCATGTGGGGTCTAGGACCTCATCGTCCCCTGCATCGTCTTCCACCCAGTCTTGATCCCTGACCTCCTGTTCAGTCTGCACACTGCAGAAAGACGCAGCAGTTGGCACCTGTGTTTCGTCATCATCAGAGACATGCTGAGGTGGTATTCCCATGTCCTCATCATCAGGAAACATAAGTGGTTGTGCGTCAGTGCATTCTATGTCTTTCACCGCTGGGGAAGGGCTAGGTGGATGCCCTTGGGAAACCCTGCCAGCGGAGTCTTCAAACAGCATAAGAGACTGCTGCATAACTTGAGGCTGAGACAGTTTCCCTGGTATGCATGGGGGTGATGTGACAGACTGATGGGGTTGGTTTTCAGGCGCCATCTGTGCGCTTTCTGCAGAAGACTGGGTGGGAGATAATGTGAACGTGCTGGATCCACTGTCGGCCACCCAATTGACTAATGCCTGTACCTGCTCAGGCCTTACCATCCTTAGAACGGCATTGGGCCCCACCATATATCGCTGTAAATTCTGGCGGCTACTGGGACCTGAGGTAGTTGGTACACTAGGACGTGTGGATGTGGCAGAACGGCCACGTCCTCTCCCAGCACCAGAGGGTCCACTAACACCACCACGACCATGTCCACGTCCGCGTCCCTTACTAGATGTTTTTCTCATTGTTATGGTTCACCACAACAACAAATATATTATTTGGCCCAATGTATTGTATTCAAATTCAGCGGGATATAAATTTGAGGCCTAGTATTTAGGCGCTGGGTGACCGGTATGGATTTAGTGACAGAATTAGACTTGGAAATGCACAGAAGCGTGTGTGTGAAGTTATTCTGAATGACCCAATGTGCACCTTGAATATTATATACCCTTTTTGGGATAGATTTCAAATAGCTCTGATATAGCAGGAACCACTAAATTATGAAATTGCTAAATTGGGAATTGTACTTCAACCCAGAACAAAAAATGTGCTTTGACGGGCACTAAATAACTTTCCCAGCTACAACAGGACAGCGGTAACGAGAGATTTAGAGGGATTTAAATTTGAGGCCTAGTATTTAGGCGCTGGGTGACAGGTATGGGTTTAGTGACAGAATTAGACTTGGAAATACACAGTAGCGGGTGTGTGTGAAGTTATTCTGAATGACCCAATGTGCACCTTCAATATTATATACCCTTTTTGGGATAGATTTCAAATAGCTCTGATATAGCAGGAACCACTAAATTATGAAATTGCTAAATTGGGAATTGTACTTCAACCCAGAACAAAAAATGTGCTTTGACGGACACTAAATATCTTGCCCAGCAACAACAGTACAGCGGTGGGTAACGAGAGATTTAGAGGGATTTAAATTTGAGGCCTAGTATTTAGGCGCTGGGTCACCGGTATGGATTTAGTGACAGAATTAGACTTGGAAATGCACAGAAGCGTGTGTGTGAAGTTATTCTGAATGACCCTATGTGCACCTTCAATATTATATACCCTTTTAGGGATAGATTTCAAATAGCTCTGATATAGCAGAAACCACTAAATTATGAAATTGCTAAATTGGGAATTGTACTTCAACCCAGAACAAAAAATGTGCTTTGACGGACACTAAATATCTTGCCCAGCAACAACAGTACAGCGGTGGGTAACGAGAGATTTAGAGGGATTTAAATTTGAGGCCTAGTATTTAGGCGCTGGGTCACCGGTATGGATTTAGTGACAGAATTAGACTTGGAAATGCACAGAAGCGTGTGTGTGAAGTTATTCTGAATGACCCTATGTGCACCTTCAATATTATATACCCTTTTAGGGATAGATTTCAAATAGCTCTGATATAGCAGAAACCACTAAATTATGAAATTGCTAAATTGGGAATTGTACTTCAACCCAGAACAAAAAATGTGCTTTGACGGACACTAAATATCTTGCCCAGCAACAACAGTACAGCGGTGGGTAACGAGAGATTTAGAGGGATTTAAATTTGAGGCCTAGTATTTAGGCGCTGGGTCACCGGTATGGATTTAGTGACAGAATTAGACTTGGAAATGCACAGAAGCGTGTGTGTGAAGTTATTCTGAATGACCCTATGTGCACCTTCAATATTATATACCCTTTTAGGGATAGATTTCAAATAGCTCTGATATAGCAGAAACCACTAAATTATGAAATTGCTAAATTGGGAATTGTACTTCAACCCAGAACAAAAAATGTGCTTTGACGGACACTAAATATCTTGCCCAGCAACAACAGTACAGCGGTGGGTAACGAGAGATTTAGAGGGATTTAAATTTGAGGCCTAGTATTTAGGCGCTGGGTCACCGGTATGGATTTAGTGACAGAATTAGACTTGGAAATGCACAGAAGCGTGTGTGTGAAGTTATTCTGAATGACCCTATGTGCACCTTCAATATTATATACCCTTTTAGGGATAGATTTCAAATAGCTCTGATATAGCAGAAACCACTAAATTATGAAATTGCTAAATTGGGAATTGTACTTCAACCCAGAACAAAAAATGTGCTTTGACGGACACTAAATATCTTGCCCAGCAACAACAGTACAGCGGTGGGTAACGAGAGATTTAGAGGGATTTAAATTTGAGGCCTAGTATTTAGGCGCTGGGTCACCGGTATGGATTTAGTGACAGAATTAGACTTGGAAATGCACAGAAGCGTGTGTGTGAAGTTATTCTGAATGACCCTATGTGCACCTTCAATATTATATACCCTTTTAGGGATAGATTTCAAATAGCTCTGATATAGCAGAAACCACTAAATTATGAAATTGCTAAATTGGGAATTGTACTTCAACCCAGAACAAAAAATGTGCTTTGACGGACACTAAATATCTTGCCCAGCAACAACAGTACAGCGGTGGGTAACGAGAGATTTAGAGGGATTTAAATTTGAGGCCTAGTATTTAGGCGCTGGGTCACCGGTATGGATTTAGTGACAGAATTAGACTTGGAAATGCACAGAAGCGTGTGTGTGAAGTTATTCTGAATGACCCTATGTGCACCTTCAATATTATATACCCTTTTAGGGATAGATTTCAAATAGCTCTGATATAGCAGAAACCACTAAATTATGAAATTGCTAAATTGGGAATTGTACTTCAACCCAGAACAAAAAATGTGCTTTGACGGACACTAAATATCTTGCCCAGCAACAACAGTACAGCGGTGGGTAACGAGAGATTTAGAGGGATTTAAATTTGAGGCCTAGTATTTAGGCGCTGGGTGACAGGTATGGGTTTAGTGACAGAATTAGACTTGGAAATACACAGTAGCGGGTGTGTGTGAAGTTATTCTGAATGACCCAATGTGCACCTTCAATATTATATACCCTTTTTGGGATAGATTTCAAATAGCTCTGATATAGCAGGAACCACTAAATTATGAAATTGCTAAATTGGGAATTGTATTTCAACCCAGAACAAGAAATGTGCTTGAACGGACACTAAATAACTCGCCCAGCTACAGCACTAGGGACAGATTTAGCTGGATATAAATTTGAGGCCTAGTATTTAGGCGCTGGGTGACCGGTATGGATTTAGTGACAGAATTAGACTGGGATATGGCCAAAAAATAAACAGACTATTGCTGGTTAAATGCACTTGGTGTGACAGCTTCACCCTGATGTAGGCTTTAGCCAAAAAACAACCACACCATTGAGGGTTAAATGCACTTGGTGACAGGCGCAGCTTGC
This sequence comes from Bufo gargarizans, assembly GCF_014858855.1. NCBI lineage: Eukaryota > Metazoa > Chordata > Amphibia > Anura > Bufonidae > Bufo > Bufo gargarizans. Next base: position 445,432,494 of record NC_058082.1, on the reverse strand, counting down.
CCCTGATTTTGTATATGGCCAAAAAATGAACAGACTATTGCTGGTTAAATGCACTTGGTGTGACAGCTTCACCCTGATGTAGGCTTTAGCCAAAAAACAACCACACCATTGAGGGTTAAATGCACTTGGTGACAGGCGCAGCTTGCCCCTGATTTTGTATATGGCCAAAAAATGAACAGACTATTGCTGGTTAAATGCACTTGGTGTCACAGCTTCACCCTGATGTAGGCTTTAGCCAAAAAACAACCACACCATTGAGGGTTAAATGCACTTGGTGACAGGCGCAGCTTGCCCCTGATTTTGTATATGGCCAAAAAATGAACAGACTATTGCTGGATAAATGCACTTGGTGTGACAGCTTCACCCTGATGTAGGCTTTAGCCAAAAAACAACCACACCATTGAGGGTTAAATGCACTTGGTCGCAGCTTGTGCTGGCGCACCACAAGACACAAAATGGCCGCCGATCACCCCAGAAAAATGAGACTGACAAACGGTCTGTGCAGCCTAAAAACAGTGAGCAATTGAGGATCAGCAGCTCAATGATCCACAGCTGCAGATCGATCAGTTAATCAAGTCCTTTGGAGGAGTTAATCTGCCTAATCTCGCCCTACTGTCGCAGCCGCAACCTCTCCCTACGCTAATCAGAGCAGAGTGACGGGCGGCGCTATGTGACTCCAGCTTAAATAGAGGCTGGGTCACATGGTGCTCTGGCCAATCACAGCCATGCCAATAGTAGGCATGGCTGTGATGGCCTCTTGGGGCAAGTAGTATGACGCTTGTTGATTGGCTGCTTTGCAGCCTTTCAAAAAGCGCCAAGAAAGCGTCACAAAAGCGCGAAGAAAGCGACGAACACCGAACCCGAACCCGGACTTTTACGAAAATGTCCGGGTTCGGGTCCGTGTCACGGACACCCCAAAATTCGGTACGAACCCGAACTATACAGTTCGAGTTCGCTCATCCCTACAGGCCAACAGACAGCTTTGATGAGCCAATCAATGCTACAGAAGGCTGTAAGTTGCCCTTGCAGAATGTTTAGAACATCATTCTGTGGGGCTATAAATGAGAATGGATGGGTGTACCAGTGTCTGACAGAAAACGATCTTATGGATAGTTTACTGTCACGATCAAGTTTCTATTATAGTGTCAGGGACAGTTTAGGGAAAGGCTGGAAAGAAGAATAACTTTGTAGAATAAGGAAAGGCAGGGACAGCTTTTAGCCAGGGCTCGAGAAGTGAGGAGCTAAGGGTGGGTATCTAGTCTGCCCAATATACTAAATACTATGGATAGCCCCTGGCCCTATCTTATATGAAGGATGGCCTTATGCCTATCCCATGCATGCTTAAACTCCTTCACTGTATTTTCAGCTACCACTTCTGCAGGAAGGCTATTCCATGCATCCACTAATCTCTCAGTAAAGTAATACATCCTAATATTACTTTTAAACCTTTGCCCCTCTAATTTAAAACCATGTCCTCTTGTAGCAGTTTTTCTTCTTTTAAATATTTTCTCCTCTTTTACCTTGCTGATTCCCTATGTATTTAAAAGTTTCTATCATATCCCCTCTGACTCGTCTTTCTTCCAAGCTATACATGTTAAGGTCCTTTAATCTTTCCTGGTAAATTTTATCCTGCAATCCATGTACTAGTTTAGTAGCTCTTCTCTGAACTCTCTCCAAAGTATCAATATCCTTCTGGAGATATGGTCTCCAGTACTGCGCACAACACTCCAAATGAGGTCTCACTAGTGCTCACTAGTGCTCAGTAAGGTAACAGAGGCCAGTACATCAAAATCAGGTGGGACGCCACCCGATCCTGGCCTGTTATCATTATTCCAATTTTTGTACTAGAGATCTTTGTAATTTGCCCATTTTTTTATCCACCACCGGCCAGAACCTATCACTCATAGATCACAACATTGTTCACTATATTGTGTCTGCTGAATGAACCCACCGGGACGAGCCTCTGGCAAACATTTGATACCGCTACAAAATAGCCAGGAGTGTCCTATCTACAAACAGGCATACCCTGTGATTTTATGACTTTTATGATGTTTTACAATTAACCTTAATTTACTACACATCCATTCCTTCAGCTACTGCTCACAGTAGACCGAAACATCTCATCCCACCCAGCCCAGCCTGGCCACTCGCCACAGAGCCAACACCACCTACACAGGGTCACTCTGTTTTTATTCAATACCTAAACCATAACATTTTGTGTAATTTTTAGTTCTCATTGTTCACCCTGCACTAACCCCCACCTGGTGCATGCACCATTGTTTTATTATCTTCAGCATTTAATAAATTCCTGCTTTTTTCCTTATAATTGAGTGCCAGTCTATACTTTTCATTTGCCTTCTACTCCTTCTGACTGGGTGAGTCAGACCAGACTTAGAGCACCTCTCATATTGCAACATTAGATGAGCCACATCTTCCATCCAGTTCCATAAACTTTTAGTTGCCAGATTTTTGACCATTCCTCTAGTTTTCCTAGATCCTTTTCCATTTGGTGTATCCCTCCAGGAACATCAACCCTGTTACAAATCTTTGTGTCATCAGAAAAAAAGACACACCTTACCATCGAGGCCTTCTGCAATTTAACTGATTAAGATATTAAGCAATATGGGTCCCAGGACAGATCCCTGAGGTACCCCACTGGTAACAAGACTATGGTCTGAATATACTCCATTGACTATAACCCTCTGTTGTCTGTCCCTCAGCCACTGCCTAATCCATTCAACAATATGGGAGTCCAAGCTCAAAGACTGCAATTTATTGATAAGCCTTCTATGTGGGACAGTATCAAAAGCCTTACTTAAGTCTAGATAAGCGATGTCTACTGCACCTCCTCCATCTATTATTTTAGTCACCCAATCAAAAAAATCAATAAGATTAGTTTGGCATGATCTCCCTTAAGTAAACCCATGCTGTTTTTCATCTTTCAATCCATGGGATTTTAGATGTTCCACAATCCTCTCCTTAAGTATGGTTTCCATTAATTTCCCCACTATTGATGTCAAGCTTACTTTCCTATAGTTGCCTGATTCCTCCCTAGTCCCTACTACCTTTCTTGTGAATGGGCACAACATTTGCTAATTTCCAATCTTTTGGAACGACTCCTGTTACCAGTGATTGGGTAAATAAATCTGTTGATGATTTTGCTAGTTCACCACTAAGCTATTTTAATAGCTTTGGGTGTATCCCATCAGGCCGCTGTGACCTTTTTGTATTAATTTTAGACAGCTGACTTAGAACCTCTTCCTCTGTATATACACATGCATCAAAAGATTCACAAGCCTTCCTCCCTAACTGAGGTGCCTTTCCTTCATTTTCCTTTGTAAAAACAGAACAGAAGTATTCATTAAGGCAGTCAGCTAGTTCTTTTTATTCTTCCATATACCTTCCTTCTTTTGTTTTTAATTTGGCAATTCCTTGTTTTAGTTTCCTTTTTATATTTATGTATCTGAAGAATGTCTTATCACCTTTTTTCACTGACTGAGCTAATTTTTCTTCTGCCTGTGCTTTAGAAGCTCTTGTAAGTTGCTTAGCCACTTCTGCTGAGTACCACAGTGGCCTCTTCCTTTTTTTTTTTTTTTTTTGCTTTTACTGACTAGCCTAATGCAATTATCTGTTGCCTTCAATAGTGCCACTTTTAAGTAGTCCCATTTCTCCTGGACTCTAATTGAAACTGTTGCAATCTGATAGGGACTTGTATACCTCTAATCTAATTTTAGAAAAGTCAGTTTTTCTAAAATCTAAAAGTTTTGTTTTTGTGTGTTGTGACTTAGTCACTGTACTTATAGTAAACCACACTGACTGGTGATCACTAGATCCCAAGCTTTCCCCTACAGTAATATCAGATACCAAATTCCCATTGTAAATACTAAATCTAAAATGGCCTCCTTCTGGGTTGGCTCCTCAACTACTTGCTGTAGAGATAATCCCAGTAGGGGATTTAGAATATCTGCACTCCTGGCAGAACTAGCTATTTTGGTTTTCCAGTTTACATCAGGATTAAAGAGCAAAGTCTCCCATAAGGATAACTTCCCCTTTCAATGTCATTTTAGCTATTTTCTTAACTAGTAGATCATCTAATTCTTTGATGTGGCCAGGTGGTCTATACATCACACCTACACGAGTTACCTTATGATTATCAAGCTGTAATGTAACCCAAACTGACTCTAAATTGGTCTCGCTAACTTGTATTAAATTAGATTTTATGCTATCTTTCACATACAGGGCTACCCCTCCCCCTTTTTTGCCTTCCCTGTCTTTCCTATATAGAGAGAACCCTGGTATTGTTATATCCCAGTCATTACTCCCATTGAACCATGTCTCAGTAGCAGTCACTAAATCTATATTCTCAGATGCCATTATAGACTCAAGTTCATTGATCTTATTCCCTAAACGGCGAGCATTTGTAGACAAGATTCTGAGCTTGTCATTTCTTAACCTATGTGCTACTGGCATCTTCTGGCATTGTTCTGGGGGGCAGTCGGACTGATGGATTATCACTCTTTTGCCCCCCCCCCCTTTCCTAGTTTAAATGCTCCTTAGCAAATACTTTGAAGTGTTCACTGAGGTCATTCGTTCCCTTGAGAGAAAGATGCAAACCATCTTTCTTGTACAGTTCTTTTCCATTCAAACGAGAGCTAACATTAGACACAAAGCCAAACCCTTGGTTCAGACACCATTCACCAAGCCATACATTGAATTCCTTAATGCACATGTGCCTGTCATGCTGAAGGTTATGCACAGGCAAAACTGCAGAGAATGAAACAGTCGATGCAACCTCCCGTATTTCGTTACCAAGTGTGTGAAAGGCTTCCTTCACCTTTGAAACCTCATTGCAAGCCAGATCATTTGTCCCAAGATGGACAATAACATCCACCTCCCTTTCCTGCTTTGCTTGCCTAACAATATTAAGGATACGCCGTCTGTCCCTGCTAGTGGTAGCACGAGGGAGACATCTCACAAAACCATTTTCCTCAAACTTTATGGCTCTTATGATAGAATCACCCCCAAAACAGCTGCTTACTATCAGTAGTCACCTTATGCTTTTTGTCTTTGGCTGCAGTCTTACATACTTTAGGCATAGGAGATGATTGTTCCTCACCCACTGTGCCTGAACCATCCTCCATGTTGCTCTTGCTCTCTGATAGTGCTGCAAATGAATTATGGAGAGCCACAGGCTGTGGGACATGCCTTATATCCACAACTCTAAGTCTTCCAGAACCACAGTAACCCATCTTCCATTTCTAGGGGGAATCTGTGGCATTGCCATTGCAACGTTCCCAGCCTGAGTTTATCAGTTAATTTAAAGAGTCAGAGGGAGTGAAAAAACTATTAAGGACAGACAGTAATCAATCAAAATTGCATTCTACTGCAGAACTGTAGCTGCTGCTTACCTGGAAAGCCGCTACCTGCAAGATAACACTTTTTTTCCCCATTTTCACAGAAATCATTTATTTAATTTTTTGGGCAGGTGGGGTGTGTGTGTGTGGAATGAATAAGTGAGAACTGTATAACAATAAAAAAAATGTTGGGATTTAATTAAACCAGCATATAGGTGATCAGTATAGCAATAGACCGCCTAGGGCACCTACTTTCTTGTGATAACAAGAAATTAAGCATCATGCCTCAATTGTCCTGTTCCGTGGAATTAAAAAATTTGGGGACTTGTAGAATTTAATTAAACCAGCATCCAGGTGATCAGAACAGCAATACACAGGCTAGGGTACTTTCCTGTGAGTGATAATGAGAAATTGTGCATCGGGTCTCAATCGTCCATTTCCGTGAATTTTATTTCCACGCGGTTGGACTTTAAAGGGGTTTTCTCACTTCAGCAAATGGCATTTAAAATGTTAAGAAATTTAATACAAGGCACTTACTAATGTATTTTGATTGTCCATATTGCCTACTTTGCTGGCTAGCATTTTTCCATCACATTACACACTGCTTGTTTCCATGGTTATGACCACCCTGTAATCCAGTAGCAGTGGCTGTGCTTGCACATTATAGAAAATAAAGTAGGTTTCTCTGGTGGCTGGGACTGCGGGAGTGCCCATAGTCCAGAACTTTTTTCAGTAGTGTGCAAGCACGACCATCGTGCTGGATCGCAGGGTGGTCATAACCATGGAAGAAAAACTGTGTATAATATGATGGAAAAATGAATCTAGCCGACAAAGGAAGCAATATGGACAATCAAAGTGCATTAGTAGCTACCTTGTAAAAACTTTCTCTAGTGAGAAAACCCATTTAAAACATTGAGACATTTTCAATCTACTTAAACCAGTAGTACACCAATACACATACTAGGGTAAGTACTTTTCTGTTAGTGCTAGCAAATTTTTTGTGGAGTTTCTTATATATACTTAAAACAGCATGTACGTGATTTTTTATGATGGGTCCAAATATGTCAAGGCAGGGCCGGGACCAGGTATTTTGGTTCCCTAGTAAGTTAAAGCAAATTACGCCAAACCCCTCACCCCCCCTCCAAATAACGTAAGCACTGATTTATTATTGCCCTGAAACACTGCTGGGGCTGATATGACTTTTCAAGTCACAATGTGCAATATATGAGAGTTTTGAAAATCTTCAATGGAGCCAACAGCTTATAAAACAAAGAAAAAATCTTCACATACCTGTAAAAGGTCCCTTTCTACCCCCAGGGCTTCCGGGCCCAATCAGACCAATAGTGATAATGTGACATTCATCGTTCAAGTGACTACTAAGCCAATCACTGGCCTCAATGATGATGTACCATTCACTTGTTACCAGTTGTTGAGGCCAGTTATTTGCTGAGCTGTCACATAAATGACACACGTGACGTTATCACTTCCACTCCAATAGGAACCAGATCCACTAAGCTATAGATTGATGTTTATCAGGCATGTGAAGCTTTCTTCTTTGTTTATAAGCATGTCTGCTCCCTGAAGGTTTTCAATACTTTCAGGGAACCCCATAAAAAGGTTTGTCCAGGACTTTTTTTTCTTAAATGTCCTTACGCTTATACATCGGCCCCTGCACCAACGGAGCCACATAAACTATTGTAGCCAATCACTGGCCTCAGTGGTGGCGTGTCCCCAAGTGACACATGACCCAGCAGTGACATGTGTAACACCCTAGAGTGGTGTTACCACTGCAGCACCCTGCTACTATCTCTAATGGGCTAACACAACGTCATCTTATGTATTTCTGTCCAGGTCCTATACACTGTGCATTTCTAATCTTTATGCAGCTGTTATGTTCACGTATAATTTGCCTGGTTCACTAGCAGGTGGCAGCAAACATGGCAGAGCTGTCTTAGATAGAATGGAACTTAAGTCCGACTACAGAGTGTAGTGCAGCATAAAGAAGAAGCCAAGTTATCAAGTCAGCTTGTCAGTACAGCAGAGTGAGAGAAGGATAGAGCAGAGTTGAGTTTGCCTACCAGTTTAACCTGTCCCGGACATAGAGCGTACCGGTACACCCTGATTTCCCGATCCTTAAGGACACAGGACGTACCGGTGATTGGAACCCCGTGCCTGCTCAAATCATTGAGCAGGCACCTTGGATAGATGCTGCGGTTTGCTGCGTTTCCAGGTTATTCGAGTCTCTGGGGACCCGATAACCCGGAACCACCATCCTGCGATCCTGAGAGGTGATGGTGACATCACCTCTCAGGATCGCTCTCATTGGTCGGCTGGGTTGGCGGGTCATTCAAATTATCACGCTGCTGCACGTCGGATCCAGAGCTGCACGATCTCCAGTCAGCACTCCAGCACCCCATCTGTGCCCCAGCACCCCCAGGTATTTATAGAAAGGCTAGGAACAAGTTAGATTAGGCAGGGATATTTAGGGAAAGTTAGTTGAAGAAAAAAAGTTTTCGTTGCATCACCCTAAATTGGGTGTCTGGGGTCCACACCACAGCTGTGTGACCCCCCAGGGGAGCTGCAGCTTGCCCCCCCCCCCCACCACAACTTTTTTGTGTACGCTGACTGTGGCTGACTGTGGTTGGCACTCTTAGCATCCGGCCACTGTTAATGCATCGCACACCCCACAGCTGATCATCTTCGGACGGTTGATCAGCGATTTAGAATTTTAAATTTTTTTTTCAGATTTTTTTCCCGTTTTTTTAGTCTGTTAGGTTTAGGGTGAGTTCGCGAACACTCGTGCCCCCACACACACACACCAAATAAATATTTACACGCACACACACACACTCAGACACACACTCCCCTATGGTCCGCCGGATATTCTTGGCATACGCCCAGCTTGCCTCCGTGTCCGAGAGTCCCAGTGAGGACGAGGATGACCCCACTTTCCTTTTGTCATCTGCGTCCTCCTCATCATCTAGTCATGATGATGAGCCCCCAAGGTGGCGGAGACACCACCAGGCGGAGCAAGGGGACCGCCATGTTAGGGACCCTGTGGCCCACCCTAGTATGAGCAGCTCTCGGGCTCGTACTAGTTTTCCAGCCCACCAGTTAAATCCACCGGATCCCCCTGCCGGTGAACTTGTCTGGTGTAACCCAGAGCGTTATGAGCCCGTGATTCCTGATTTTGAAGGCCAATCAGGAATCCAGATTTCCACAGTGAACTTCACTGAATACGACTTTTTTAGTCTTTTTTTCAGTGACCACTTTGTAAATCTAATGGTGGAGCAAACAATCCTTTACGCCCAACAGTTTGTTGCTCAACACCAAGACTCCTTTTTGGCTAGGCCCGGTGGCTGGACTCCGGTGAGTGCAGCCGAGATGAGGACATTTTGGGGCCTCGTGCTGCATATGGGCCTAGTCAAGAAACCTAGTGTCATTATTGGAGTGGGGACGTCCTCTACCAGGCCCCACTTTACAGTACGGCCATGACACGCTCCCGGTTTGAAGCCATCCGGAAATCCCTGCATTATTCAGATAATGCAGCATGTCCCTTCCAAGGTGATCCTGCCTATGACCGCCTGTACAAAATCAGGCCGGTCATCGATCACTTTAGGGCCAAATTTGTACAGACCTATGTACCTAGAAGGGAGGTCGCAGTTGATGAGTCTCTCATTGCATTCAAGGGGAGACTCCTTTTCCGCCAGTATGTTCCCTCTAAGTGAGCGAGGTATGGGGTGAAGCTGTACAAACTTTGTGAGAGTACCTCAGGGTACACTTACAAGTTTCGTGTGTACGAGGGGCGAGATTCCCGTATTCAACCCCCAGAATGTCCCCCCACTCTGTCTGTTAGCGGGAAACTTGTGTGGGACCTTATGCACCCACTGCTAGATAAGGGTTACCACCTGTACGTGGATAACTTTTATACTAGTATCCCCTTGTTCCAGCCCCTCGCTGCCAGATCCACATCCGCTTGTGGGACCGTGCAGAAAAATCTATGCGGCCTTCCTACCTACCCCCTCCAGGTACCTAACCCCAGGGGTGGGACCCGTGCCCTTACCACTGGAAACCTGTTGCTGGTCAGATAAAAGGACAAGAGGGATGCCCTTGTACTGTCCACAATTCATGGTAACAGCATCACCCCTGTCCCTGTGCAAGGTACCGCGGCAACGGTCCTCAAGCCCGATTGTATCGTCGACTATAATTGGTATATGGGTAGGAGTTGATCTCTCTGATCAAGCCCTCAAGCCAAATAACGCCATGCGCAAAACCCGGGCATGGTACAAAAAATAAAAACGGTGCAAAAAAAAGGTATTTTTTGTTACCTTACATCACAAAAATTGTAATAGCAAGCGATCAAAAAGTCATATGCCCCCCAAAATAGTGTCAACAAAACCATCCTCTCATCCCGCAAAAAATGAGCCCCTACCTAAGATAAATGACTCAGACTATGGAGGTACTAAAAATGTTTTTTTTTTTTTTTTTCTAAAAAGATAATATAGTGTAAAACATAGATAAATTTAAAAAGTAGACATATTAGGTATTGCCGCATTCGTAAGAATCTGCTCTATAAAAAATACCCCCCAACCCCTCAGATGAACACGGTAAAAAAAAAAAACTTTGCCCAAAAAGCTATTTTTTTTGCATATTTTCTATTTTAATCCGTTTTTTTTCCAATAACAAAGTAAGGGTTAACGGATTACCAGCCAAACAAAACTTAATATTTATTACCCTCATACTGCAGTTTACAGAAACACCCCATATGTGGTCGATAACTGCTGTATGACCAAACGGCAGGGCGCAAAAGGAAAGGAATGTCGTCTGGTTTCTGGAAGGCAGATTTTGGGCACCCTGTCCCATTTAAAGCCCCCCTGATGCACCCCTAGAGTAAAAACTCCATAAAAGCGACCCCATCTAAGAAACTACACCCCTCAAAGTATCCAAAACTGATTTTACAAACATTGTTAACCCTTTAGCTGTTCCACAGGAGTTATTGGCAAATGGAGATGAAATTTCAGAATTTCTATTTCTGGTGCCTCACAAAAATGTAATATAGATAAACCAAAAATCATATGTACCCTAAAAATAGTCCCAACAAAACTGCCACCTTATCCCGTAGTTTCCAAAATGGGGTCACTTTTATGGAGTTTTTACTTTAGGGGTGCATCAGGGTGGTTTCAAATGGGACATGGTGTAAATAAACCAGTCCAGCAAAATCTGCCGTCCAAAAACCACACGGATAACCTTTCCCTCTACGCCCTACTGTGTGCCCGTACAGTAGTTTACAGCCACATATGGGGTGTTTCTGCAAACTACAGAATTGGGGCAATAAATATAGAATTTTGTTTTAGCTGTTAACCCTTGCTTTGTTACTGGAAAAAATGGAAAATTTGGCCAAAAATCTAAATTCAGAAATTTTATCTCCATTTGCCATTAACTCTTTTGGAACACCTAAAGAGTTAACGATGTTTGTAAAATCAGTTTTAAATACCTTGAGGGGTTTAGTTTCTAGAATGGGGTCATTTTTGTGTGGTGTCTATTATGTAAGCCTCCAGACCTGAACTGGTCCCTAAAAATTGGGTTTTTGAAGATTTGCTTCTAAACTTCTAAGCCTTGTAACATCCCCAAAAAATAAAATATTCCCAAAATGATCCAAAAATGAAGTAGACATATGGGGAATGTAAAGTAATAACTATTTTTGGAGGTATTACTATGTATTATAGAAGTAGAGAAATTGAAACTTGGATATTTGCAATTTTTTACAAATTTTTGGTAAATTTGGTATTTTTTTTATAAATAAAAAATATTATTTTTTACTTCATTTTACCAGTGTCATGAAGTACAATATGTGACGGAAAAACAATCTCAGAATGGCCTGGATAAGTCAAAGAGTTTTAAAGCTATCACCACTTAAAGTGACACTGGTCAGATTTGCAAAAAATGGCCTGGTCCTTAAGGTGAAATAAGGCCTTGTCCTTAAGGAGTTAATGCTAAAGCCTGCTGGAACCAAGACAAAGCCTGTATCTGTTGGAAGAAACATTTATTCAAGTAAGGGTACTTTCACACTAGCGTTACTGTATTCCGGCAGGCAGTTCTGTATGCAAATGGTTACCATTTGTAGACGGATCCGGATGCAGATCCATCTCACAAATGTATTGCAATACCGAATCCGTCTCTGCGGTACTCATATTTATAAAAAAAATACGAGTACCGCAGCACTTCCATAAAGTGACATGTGCTTTATTCACCAATTCACTGCTTGAAAAAGGTTCCATGGAGTGAACCGAAACGTCGCACTTTATTGGTGAATAAAGTGCATGTCACTTTATGGAAGTGCCACGGTACTAGAATTTTTAATGGATGTTTAGGCTGTAGGACCACTGCCTCAGCCGCTGGCACTCCACTATGTACGTTTGGTTGGTGGTGCTACCCAGTAGTGTTTGTTTCATAATATATTTACACATATTAGTATATATTTAGAATATATGATATTTTATAAAATATGTAAATATATTATGGCTAAAACATCAGTAGTAGTCTCCCACTTATTATGCATTCATATATATATATATATATATATATATATATATATATATCATAAGTATGATTATATATATATATATATATATATATATTTTTTATTTTTTTATTACACATTTATTTTGTGCCATACATTTTTTACAATTAAAAAAATAAAATATATAAATCTAATTTAACCTCTATTTCTGATAAAGTTTTTGACAGGATTTTAACTCACAGCTTCTGCATCATAGCCCAGAACTTTAACCACTACACTATATAGCTGCATAGTCAGTCACTTAAAAAAAAAAGTCAGTCACTTAAAAAATAAAAAAAAATGAGACTTCTACTGTATGGGTATCAGTAGAAGTACAGTACAATAGAAATTTTTAAGTAACTGGCTATGCAGCTATTATAGCTGAGTGGTTAACTGCCTTGCCTCCAATGCAAAATGTTGGGAGTTTGAATCTTGGTAGAAACTTTTCTGAAATACAGGCTAAATTAGATCTAAATATACTGGGGTGTCCCCAAGCACTGACTCCATACATATGGACATAGCTATATATTGAGTCAGAGCAGGGACTCCTAAGCCGCGGACTGAGGGATTCCCTCACTGTACAGCAATCTTCTGCATAGAAATAGAGGCTAAATTAGATTTAAATACACTGACTCCAGCATCGAGCTTGAGCAAACACAGTGTTTGGCCGAACTTCACGGTGTGCCGTGCATAGCACGCTCAACACTAGTTGCATCATCTCTGCCATTACTGCCCACTTCAAGGAGGAGGCTGTGAAAATCATGCATAGCTGTATCGGTGGTGGTAATATTGTGGTCAGCTTGACAACTGATGATACTGTGTGTCCATGCAAAAAGTATTAACAACCAACAATTAGCTTTGCTACAAACTGAACCCTCACCTGGTGCAGTCGCCACGCTGTGAGGAAAGTTGCAAACCACGGTGTACACCTGGAAAACCCATTATGGACAGGGACAGTACAAGTCACTCATGGCCCACTGGGTCAATATTTTATGCTGCAAGACAGCACCCTAGCAACAAGGCTAGGTCCTTTTGACCCTCCCACAGTTGTGTTGGCCTGGCTCCCATACCAGGCACTTATGCACCTCCTCCACCCCCTCCTCCATGGACATGCCCTCATCCCCAGCAGCAGCATGCACAGTGACCTTCCCACTCACCCTTCTCCTATTCAAATGCGTAAAGTGTCAAGCGGTGCAATGCAGTGTTGGAGCTGATCGGCTTGGGGAAGAGTAGCCACACAGGTGAGCAGTTGTTAAAGTCACCTTTTCATCTCCAACTGGGCATGGTGGTCAGTGAAAATGGTCACAATATCATGGCTGCACTGAACCTGGGAGAAATAACACATGCTCTCTGCATGGCACACATCATTAACCTGTTTGTGCAAAGTTTTAAAAAAAAAAAAGTACAGCAGCTTGCGCAAGGTGCTGGCAATGTCCAGCATTGTCTTCACATTTAAGCCATTCTTACGTGGTGAGGAATACTCTCCAAGACTTGCAGCGCCAGAACAGTCTGCTGCAATACCATTTAATCTGCCACGTTCCAACTCACTGAAATTCAACATTGCACATGCTAAAGTGTCTGTATGAGCAGCAGAAACCCATAAACAATTTTGTCATGCACCAGACCACCTCCACATAGAGCATGTGTTATCTATATTCCTGGTCTTTTCCATAGACAGCAGCAACGGACAGGAAGAGAGAAGGGAGACTGCACGTGAGCACTGCACATGCCGTCTTCTCATATAGCTGATCGGCAGGGTGCCTGGTGTCGGACCCAGGGCGATCTGATATTGATGACCTATCCTAAGGATAGGTCATCAATGCTAAAAGCCCGGACATTTCTCTAAGGCATAATTTTGGATGCATTTAAAACAGGTAGAATTGATTCAACTATTGAGTGGCCTGAAAGAAGCATCTCCTAGTAGAAATACACATGAAAGCCTGCCTGTAGTTTGCAAAAAAGCACAGAAATGTCTCTCAGACTGAGAGAAACAAGATTCTCTGGTCTGATGCAACCAAGATTAAACTTTTTGGCCTCAATTCTAAGCATTCTTTGGAGGAAACCATGTACTGCTCATCACTTGCCCACTACTAAACCTTCAGTGGAGCAGAGTGGCAGCAGCATCTTGCTGTAGGAGTGTTTTTTTCAGTGGCTGGTACAGGGAAACTGTTCAGGGTTGAAGTAAAGATAAATGGAGTAAAATATAGAGATATTCTTAATCAAATCCTGATCCAGAGTGCTGTGGATCTTAGACTGTGCTGAAGGTTTAGCTTCCAACAAGACAATGGCCTTATTCACACAGTCAGTGGTCGCTCAGTGATTTCCATTAGAGATGAGCGAATGTAAAAAACAAAATATTCGGCCGGTTCGCCGAATTTTCCAAAAAGATTTGATTTGATTGGAATTTATTTGCGGCAAATTGCATTAAAAAACAGCTATTTCATGTATAAAGAACCTGTTCTATTAAATGCTTATACAAGTAGAGCCCCCTTGACAGAGTGAAGAGGGTGTCAGCAGTAAGATTATGTTGACGTCACTGATTATTTTGCCCTTCCTCTGATCTGTCAGAACAATAACCCCCCAAAAAATGGATACTGCCTGTTCAGCATATGCCTTCGCTCAGTCAGCATTTGGTCAGCAATCTATCAGTATTGCTAAAGCCAAAAATAAAAACAGGAGTGAATCCAAAACAGAGATTACACGTGAATGGAATATTTGCATGTCTTCTGTGTTTTGTGCCCACTCCTGCGTTTGGCTACCAAATCATAAGCCAATTCTGATGGGACCATACAGGCCTAACAGCTGCTACACAAACAGGATCCGTTGTGTGTCTGATTTTTCCTTCCTTCTGACAGATCAGAAGAAGGATCAAATAAATGATGATGTCAACCAGGCCAAAAAGGCAAAATAGTGGCCCAGTCATGGAGTGGTAAGGGTAGGAGAACAGCTTGAGAAGTCCACAGAGTAGACAAATGACATAGTGTTGACGTAGCAGCAGCATGAGGGTACAACAAAGTGGCCCAGTGATATAGTGAGGAGGTGGCATCAGCAGACGCATCAGGAGACCACAGAGTGGCTCATTTATGGAGTGTTGAGGTGGCAGAAGCATGAAGAAGCCACAGAGTGGCCCAGTGACATTGTTTTAAGTTAGCAGCAGCTTGAGGAGGCCGCAGAGTGGCAAGGTGACATGCTGTAAAGGTGGCAGCAGCAGCAGCAGCATGAGAAGGCCACAAAGTGACCCAGTGACATAGTGTTGATTTAGCAGCAGCATGAAGAGAACACAGACTGGCAAGTTTACAAAGTGTGAAGGAGGCCACAGCAGCAGAATGAGGAGACCACATAGTGGCAAGGTGACATAGTGTGGAGGTGGCAGCAGCAGCATGAGGAGCCCACAGAGTGGCACAATGAAGGAGTATGGATGTGGCAGCAGCATGAGGAGACCACAGATTTGCAAGGTGACGCAGTGTGGAGGTGACAGCAGCAGCAAGAGGGGGCCACAGAGTGGCACAATGACAGATTGTGGAGGTGGCAGCAGCATGAGGAGACCGCAAAGTGTCCCAGAAACAGAGATGTGAGTTGGTAACAACATGAGGAGACCACAGAGTGGCAAGATGACATAGTGTGGAGGTGGCAGCAGCAGCATGAGGAGGCCACAAAATGGCAAGGTTACATAGTGTAGAGGTGCAAGAATCAGCAGCATGAGGAGGTCACAGAGTGGCAAGGTGATATAGTGTGGAGGTGGCAGCAGCAGCATGATGAAGCCACAGAGTGGCCCAGTGACATAGTGTTGATTTAGCAGCAGCATAAGGAGGCCAAATAGTGGCCCAGTGACATAGTGTGGAGGTAGCAGCAGCAGCATGAGGTGGTCGCAGACTGGCAAGGTGACATAGTGTGGAGGTGGCAGCAGCAGCATAAAGAGGCCAAAGGGTGGCCCAGTACATAGTGTTGATTTAGCAGCAGTATGAGTAGGCCACAAAATGACAAGGTGACATAGTGTGAAGGTGGCAGCAGCAGCACAGTGTGGCCCAGTGACATAGTGTTGATTTAGCAGCAACATAAGAAGGCCAAAGAGTGGCCCAGTGACATAGTGTGGAGATGGCAGCATCAGTATGAGCAGGAGGCCACAAAATGGCAAGGTGACATACTGTGGAGGTGGCAGCAGCAGCATGAGGATGCAACAGACTGACAAGGTAAAATAGTGTGGAGGTAGCAGCAGCAGCATAAGAAAGCCAAAGAGTGACCCATGGCATAGTGTTGATTTAGCAGCAGTATAAGGAGGCCACAAAATAGTGTGGAGGTGGCAGCAGCAGCATGAGGATGCAACAGACTGACAAGGTGAAATAGTGTGGAGGTAGTAGCAACAGCATAAGAAAGCCAAAGAGTGGCCCATGGCATACTGTTGATTTAGCAGCAGTATGAGGAGGCCACAAAATGGCAAGGTGACATAGTGTGGAGGTGGCAGCAGCAGCATAAGGAGGCCAAAGAGTGGCCCAGTGACATAGTGTTGATTTAGCAGCAGTATGAGTAGGCCACAAAATGACAAGGTGACATAGTGTGAAGGTGGCATCAGCAGCACAGAGTGGCACAGTGACATAGTGTTGATTTAGCAGCAGCAGCATAAGGAGGCCAAAGAGTGGCCCAGTGACATAGTGTGGAGGTGGCAGCAGCATGAGGAGGCCACCAACTGGCAAGGTGACATGGTGTGGAGGTGGCGGCAGCAGCAGCAACAGCATAAGGAGGCCAAAGAGTGGCCCAGTGACATAGTGTTGATTTAGCAGCAGTATGAGGAGGCCACAAAATAGCAAGGTGACATAGTGCGTAGGTAGCAGCAGCAGCATGAGGAGGCAACAGACTGACAAGGTGACATAGTGTGGAGGTGGCAGCAGCAGCAGGAGGAGACCACAGAGTGGCAAGTTGACATAGTGTGGAGGTTCCAGCACCAGCATGAGACCACAGAGTAACCCAGAGACAGAGTTGTGAGTTGGCAGCAGCATGAGGAGGCTACAGAGTGGTAAGATGACATAGTGTGGATGTGGCAGCATCATGAGGAGGCCACTGAGTGGCAAAATGACATTGTGTTGAGATAGCAGCAGCATGAGGAGGCCACAGAGTGGCCGAGTGACATAGTGTTGATTTTGCAGCAGCATGAGGAGGCCACAGAATGACAAGGTGTTATAGAGTGGAGGAGGAAGCAGCAGCAGCAGCATGAGCAGGCCACAAAGTGTCAAGGTGACATATTGTGGAGGTGGCAGCAGCAGCAGCATGAGGGGGCCATAGACAGGCAGGTGACATAGTGTGGAATTAGCAGCTGCATCAAGAGGCCACAGAGGCAAGGTGACATAGTGTGGAGGTGGCAGCAGCAGAGGTATGAGGAGGCCACAGAGTGTCAAGGTGACATAGTGTGGTGGTGTTAGCAGCATGAGAGACCACAGAGTGGCCCAGAGACAGATTTGTGATTTGGAAGCAGCATGAGGAGGCCACAGAGTGGCCCAGTGATATAGTTTTGATTTAGCAGCAGCATGAGAAGGCCATAGAATGGCAAGGTGACATAGTTTGGAGGTGGCAGCAGCATGAGGAGGCCACAGACTGGCAAGGTGACATAATGTGGAGGTGACAGAAGCAGAAACATGAAGAGGCCACAGACTGGCAAGGTGACATAATGTGGAGGTGGCAGCAGGAGCACGAGGAGGCCACAGAGAGACACCATTACAGAGTGTGGGGGTGGCATCAGCATGACAAAACCACAGAGTGGCCCAGAGACAAAGTTGTGAGTTGAACGCAGCATGAGGAGGTCACATAGTGGCTCAGTAACAGAGTGTAGAGGTGGCAGCAGCATGAGAAGACCACAGAATGACCCAGATACAGAGTTGTGAGTTAGCAGCATCATGAGGAGACCAAAGAGTGGCAAGGTGACATAGTGTGGAGGTGGCCTCACAAATATTTAGACAGCACTCCTTTATTTAGTGATAATTAAATGATTTTATTTCATGTTATTTCAGCCGGAATAGGTGTTTTTTTTTTGTCAGTTGCAACGTTTCAGGCGTAATAGTCGCCCTTCATCAGGCTGACAAGACATAATATACAGAAAGAGAAGTTCATACAGTGATCAAAAAAAAAAAAAAAAAATATATATATATATATATATATATATATACACACACACACACACATGATAGTGTACATAGATGTACCAAAAAATTCATATAAATCAAAAATAGATGATAGCATAAATACATGATTGTACTGCTAAAAGATCACATGCGAAGGAGGCGGGCACACTGGGCATAGTTAAAATCACATATGCCATACATATTCCTGGGCGTTCCATTTAACAAAATAGCACTGGGTGTTAAAGTGCTAGAAACAAGATTCCTGGTTATGTACGTGGTGTGCACCGTGGCCAATCGGAAAAAGACGATTGCCCCAGAGCACAACAGCACATACATGGAGACATCTATAATTGCATAGAAAAATTCATACTTCCTGTTTATGGCAGCGAGCCATATAGCTACATATAAATGGTTAAATTTGCATGGTGGGGCAGTCGGGGCGCACCTGCGGCAGAGGGGCTGTCACTGGTTAGTCCCAAGCGTCACACCACTCAAATAGGGCTGAGGCAACATGAAACAGTGCATAGTAGAGATATAAGGGGAATAAACTCCTAGGAGTGCATAATAAACCTTTGTACAATGGGATGTCCAGAGGTAAAACAGGCTTATAGGATACAAGGCTTTCTAGAATATAAGAACCAGTACATAATATCAAGGTATATAGGTATACAGGTCTCTATAGAAGGACTCACCACTCTGAGGACCACACTAAGTATACAGCCGGCGCTTGTTTGCACATGGGGTGCGCCATCTTTAAAAGTACCCTGGTGTGTTGTGATAGGTGGGTGGGAGTCATGTGATGCCAGAGATGGGCGGGCCTGGTTGTTGGAGCAGGGCCTGGAGTGCAGATTGCATACCGAGGTGCGAGTATGCCGATGCGTCACTTCCGGTATGTCACTTCCGGTAGTCTGACTAGTACCAGGAAGTGCCGTGCGTGTCACCATGGATGTGTGGTCATGTGACCTGGTCACATGATCGCACTGTCCCTGTCGAAACTACAGGGAATCGGAGTGGTGAAATAGCCTTGCGCAAATAGGGGGGTGATATTAAGGACAACTAGAATAAGTAATGTCCCTACCCCTTGGCCTGCATGGGTGGGGGAATGGAGGAATGTCCACTAGGAAGTGCCTGCATGCGTCGGAGGGTGATGCTGGGGCGCAGGCGCAGTGTCCCTATAGATAGCTTCAAGACAAGGGGCATCAAGTACATATCTAGACATATGTATATATATATATATATATATATATATATCTCTGTTCAGATATGTGAAATGAGATCATGCGCGGCCAGTTAAGGGGTGGCGGCCCAGAGGGGTGCCTGTGCGGATGATCTGTAATCGTCTGAATCAGAGGTATATGTACACATCCATAGGACATCCAAGAGGTGGCAGTAGCATGAGGAGGCCACAGACTGGCAAGGTGACATAGTGTGGAGGTGGCAGCAGCAGTAGAATGAGGAGGCCACAGAATGGCAAAGTGACATAGTGTGGAGGTGGCAGCAGCAGCAGCATGTAGAGGCCACAAAGTGGCACAATAACAGATTGCGGAGGTGGCAGCAGCATGAGGAGACGACAGAGTGGTACGTTGACATAGTGTGGCGGTGGCAGTAGCAGCAGCATGAGGAGTGCAGGTGAAAAAAGTATGTGAACCCCTAGACTAATGACATCTCCAGGAGCTAATTGGAATGAGGTGTCAGCCAACTGAAGTCCAATCAATGAGATGAGATTGGAGGTGTTGGTTACAGCTGCCCTGCCCTATAAAAAACACACACCAGTTCTGGGTTTGCTTTTACCAAGAAGCATTGCCTGATGTGAATGATGCCTAGCACAAAAGAGCTCTCAGAAGACCTATGTTTAAGAATTGTTGACTTGCATAAAGCTGGAAAGGGTTATAAAAGTATCTCCAAAAGCCTTGCTGTTCATCAGTCCATGGTAAGACAAATTGTCTATAAATGGAGAAAGTTCAGCACTGCTGCTACTCTCCCTAGGAGTGGCCGCCCTGTAAAGATGAGCACAGCGCAGACTGCTCAGTGAGGTAAAGAAAAAACCTAGATTGTCAGCTAAAGTCTTACAGAAGTCTCTGGCATATTCTAACATCCCTGTTAGCGAATCTACGATACGTAAAAAAACTAAACAAGTATGAATTTCTTGGGAGGATACAACAGAGGAAGCCACTGTTGTCCAAAAAAAACATTGTTGCATGTTTACAGTTTGCACAAGAGATGTTCCACAGCAGTACTGGCAAAATATTCTGTGGACAGATGAAACCAAAGTTGAGTTGTTTGGAAGAAACACACAACACTATATGTGGAAAAAAGAGGCACAGCACATCAACATCAAAATCTCATCCCAACTGTGAAGTATGGTGGTCGGGGCATCATGGTTTAGGGCTGCTTTACTGCGTCAGGGCCTGGACGGATTGCTATCATTGAAGGAAAAATGAATTCCCAAGTTTATTAAGACATTTTGCAGGACTTAAGGTCATCTGTCCACCAGCTGAAGCTCAACAGAAGATGGATGTTGCAATAGGACAACGATCCAAATGATAGAAGTAAATCAACAACAGAATGGCTTAAACAGAAGAAAATACGCCTTCTGGAGTGGCCCAGTCAGGACCTCAACCCGATTGAGATGCTGTGGCATGAAAGCGATTCACACCAGACATCCCAAGAATATTGCTGAACTGAAACAGTTCTGTAAAGAGGAATGGTCAAGAATTACTCCTGACCGTTGTGCACGTCTGATCTGCAACTACAGGAAACGTTTGGTTGAAGTTATTGCTGCCAAAGGAGGTTCAACTAGTTATTAATGGTTCACATACATTTTCCACCTGCACTGTGAACGTTTGCATGGTGTGTTCAATAAAAATATGGTAACATTTAATTATTTGTGTGTTATTAGTTTAAGCAGACTGTGAGTGTCTATTGTTGTGACTTAGAAGAAGACCAGATCACATTTTATGACCAATTTGTGCAGAAATTATACATTTGTGCAGAAACATATCATTCCAAAGGGTTCACATACTTTTTCTTGCAACTGTAGTGTGGAGGTGGCAGCAGCATGAGGAGGCCACAGAGTTTCGCACAATGATAGAGTTGTGAGTTGGCAGCAACATGAGGAGACCACAGAGTGGCAACGTGACAAATGTAGGGTGGAGTTGGCCGCAGCAGCAGCATGAGGAGACCACAGAGTTGCAAGGTGAAATAATGTGGAGGTGGCAGCAGCAGCAGCACCATGATGAGGCCACAGAGTGGCAAGGTGACATAGTGTTGACTTAGCAGCAGCATGAAATGTAAGAAGGAACACTTGGCATCAGATGTGTGGCATCAGGCGGGTGTCAGCCTCAGAATAGTAGCTGGGCAGGTAGCCAGAAGAACCCGGTCTCTTTTGTCAAAGTTTGGGTGAGGCAGCATGAATGATCTAATCTGATGCATTAGGCATTGGTGGGTGGAATTCCTGGCTATTTCAAGGCAAACTCGTCCAGTTGCGGTCACAAATCCTGTTTGTCTCCCCAGTAGCCCATCGGATTTTCAATGACGGCTGGCAGTGTGCCACCACGTGCTGGTTCAGGTTCTGCTCCAGATCTAGCTGACTACATAGGATGTCTCTATAGCAGTTTGGTTTGTCCTCCCTCTCAGTGGGTGTAAAAAAAAGGCCCCCATTTTGGACCGGTAGCGAGGGTCCAACAAGGTGGAGAGCCAGAAGTTATCCCGCTGCTGAATGGTGACAATTCAGCTGTCACTACCCAAGCAAGTAAACATGCAGCAGGCCATTTGCGCAAGTGACTCAGAGTGATTCCCTGTATCCATCGCCATAGCATACTGCCACAGTGTGCCTGTGTCATCTGCCTCGTCTTCCTCATCTCCCTCTTGCTCCTCTGCCTGCTCCTCCTCTCCTGTCACCTGCGTAGAAAAACCACCCATTGCGCTACACATTGCTTGTGCTCCAATGTCCTCCTCATGTGGCCGTGAGATGTAGGCGCAACGTCTCCAGTCCTCTGACCAGCCAGATTTACCAGCATCTGTTTCAGGATATGAAGGAGTGGAATGACGTTGTTCATCCCATAGTCCTGGCTACTGACAAGTAACGTGGCATACTCAAAGGGCCTGAGCAAATGGCAGGTGTCATGTATGAGCTGCCACCGGCTGACTAGTGCTGAGCACGAATATTCAAATAGCGAATTCTAAACGCGAATATCGGCACTTTGAGAATTTGCTAATATTTAGAATATAGCGCTGTATATTTGTAAAATCGAATATTATATATATTTTTTTAACACAGTACACATCAGGTGATCATCCCTCCCTTCTTCTAGCTTGTGGGCCAATGAGAAGGCTTTGTCATAGCATAGCAACATCCCTAGGAAAAGTTGCCTACCCCTTACTATTGCCGAAAATTCACAAGCACAATTATATTTGAGCACTCTATCTGGATATAAAGCTATTCTAATGTTCTGCTGTGCCAAACATTTTCTCCAGCCACAGGAAACTTATACCAGCTTGAAAAATGTAGCATAAGTGACCCACGCCTGCATTTTGTGCATAATTTGCGAATATTACATTACCGATCAAGAATATTATGTCGAATTCTCAAATTCGCGAATATATGACAAATATTCTACAAAATATTAGCAAAATATTGCGAATTTGAATATTGCCCTTGCCGCTCATCACTATGGCTGACATTGAAGTTACACAGGGGAGTAGTCCTGTCCACTTGGATCATCAAGAAATCGTTTATGTCCTTTCTCTGTTCGTATAGTCAGTTCAACATATGGAGGGTGGAATTCCAATGGGTGGAAACATTGCATATGTTGGGGAATGCCGTTCTGCCGCTGCAGCTCAAGGAGGGTGTGCATTGCAGTGTACGAGTGGCTGAAGTGCATGCAAAGTTTCCTGGCCATTTTTAGGATGTCTTGCAGATGGGTAGAAGACTTCAGGACCCCCTTGACAACCAGATTAAACATGTGCACCATGCAGGGAACATGGCTCAGCCCTCCTTGATGCAGTACCGACACCATGTTCTTCCTGTTGGGTGGTCACTATGGTTCCGATTTTGAGTTCTCGCAGAGAAAGCCATGATTCTATTTCTTGATGAAAGACTAGGAGAAGTTCCTGCCCTGTGTGACGCCATTCACCCAGGCAAACCAGGTGTAGAACAGTGTGACACCACCGTGCCCTGCACATGTGGTATGCTGTGTGAGCACTGTGAATTGTCGCTACAGTGGAGGCTGAGGACATGGTGGAGGAAGGGGAGGCAGAGGTGTACATTGTCGCAGGACCAACGGCGTGAGAACGTGGAGGCGGAGGCGGGGCAGGAACCACATTTAACCAGTGTGCCGTAAAGGACATATATTGTCCTTGACGTTAGTTACAGCTCCACACGTTGGCGCTGCCGTGCACTTTTAGCAGACACTGACAGGCTCAAGGACTGGCCCACCGTCTGTTCTGCATATTTATGCAGGGCTGGTAATTAGAGTTGAGCGAACACCTGGATGTTCGGGTTCGAGAAGTTCGGCCGAACATCCCGGAAATGTTCGGGTTCGGGATCCGAACCCGATCCGAACTTCGTCCCGAACCCGAACCCCATTGAAGTCAATGGGGACCCGAACTTTTCGGCACTAAAAAGGCTGTAAAACAGCCCAGGAAAGAGCTAGAGGGCTGCAAAAGGCAGCAACATGTAGGTAAATCCCCTGCAAACAAATGTGGATAGGGAAATGAATTAAAATAAAAATTAAATAAATAAAAATTAACCAAAATCAATTGGAGAGAGGTTCCATAGCAGAGAATCTGGCTTCCCGTCACCCACCACTGGAACAGTCCATTCTCAGATATTTAGGCCCCGGCACCCAGGCAGAGGAGAGAGGTCCCGTAACAGAGAATCTGTCTTCATGTCAGCAGAGAATTAGTCTGCATGTCATAGCAGAGAATGAGGCTTCACGTCAGCCACCACTGCAACAGTCCATTGGCATATATTTAGGCCCAGCACCCAGGCAGAGGAGGGAGGTCCCGTAACAGAGAATCTGTCTTCATGTCAGCAGAGAATTAGTCTGCATGTCATAGCAGAGAATGAGGCTTCACGTCAGCCACCACTGCAACAGTCCATTGGCATATATTTAGGCCCAGCACACACACAGGCAGAGGAGAGAGGTCCCGTAACAGAGAATCTGTCTTCATGTCAGCAGAGAATTAGTCTGCATGTCATAGCAGAGAATGAGGCTTCACGTCAGCCACCACTGCAACAGTCCATTGGCATATATTTAGGCCCAGCACACACACAGGCAGAGGAGAGAGGTCCCGTAACAGAGAATCTGGCTTCATGTCAGCAGAGAATCAGTCTGCATGTCATAGCAGAGAATGAGGCTTCACGTCAGCCACCACTGCAACAGTCCATTGGCATATATTTAGGCCCAGCACACACACAGGCAGAGGAGAGAGGTCCCGTAACAGAGGATCTGGCTTCATGTCAGCAGAGAATCAGTCTGCATGTCATAGCAGAGAATCTGGCTTCACGTCAGCCACCACTGCAACAGTCCATTGTCATAAATTTAGGCCCAGCACCCAGGCAGAGGAGAGAGGTCCCGTAACAGACAATCTGGCTTCATGTCAGCAGAGAATTAGTCTGCATGTCATAGCAGAGAATCAGGCTTCACGTCAGCCACCACTGCAACAGTCCATTGGCATATATTTAGGCCTAGCACACAGGCAGAGGAGAGAGGTCCCGTAACAGACAATCTGGCTTCATGTCAGCAGAGAATCAGTCTGCATGTCATAGCAGAGAATGAGGCTTCACGTCACCCACCACTGCAACAGTCCATTGGCATATATTTATGCCTAGCACACAGGCAGAGCAGAGAGGTCCCGTAACAGACAATCTGGCTTCATGACAGCAGAGAATCAGTCTGCATGTCATAGCAGAGAATGAGGCTTCACGTACACCCACCACTGCAACAGTCCATTGGCATATATTTAGGCCTAGCACACAGGCAGAGCAGAGAGGTCCCGTAACAGACGATCTGGCTTCATGTCAGCAGAGAATCAGTCTGCATGTCATAGCAGAGAATGAGGCTTCACGTCAGCCACCACTGCAACAGTCCATTGGCATATATTTAGGCCCAGCACCCAGGCAGAGGAGGGAGGTCCCGTAACAGAGAATCTGTCTTCATGTCAGCAGAGAATTAGTCTGCATGTCATAGCAGAGAATGAGGCTTCACGTCAGCCACCACTGCAACAGTCCATTGGCATATATTTAGGCCCAGCACACACACAGGCAGAGGAGAGAGGTCCCGTAACAGAGAATCTGTCTTCATGTCAGCAGAGAATTAGTCTGCATGTCATAGCAGAGAATGAGGCTTCACGTCACCCACCACTGCAACAGTCCATTGGCATATATTTAGGCCCAGCACCCAGGCATAGGAGGGAGGTCCCGTAACAGAGAATCTGTCTTCATGTCAGCAGAGAATTAGTCTGCATGTCATAGCAGAGAATGAGGCTTCACGTCAGCCACCACTGCAACAGTCCATTGGCATATATTTAGGCCCAGCACACACACAGGCAGAGGAGAGAGGTCCCGTAACAGAGGATCTGGCTTCATGTCAGCAGAGAATCAGTCTGCATGTCATAGCAGAGAATCAGGCTTCACGTCAGCCACCACTGCAACAGTCCATTGTCATAAATTTAGGCCCAGCACCCAGGCAGAGGAGAGAGGTCCCGTAACAGAGAATCTGGCTTCATGTCAGCAGAGAATCAGTCTTCATATCATAGCAGAGAATCAGGCTTCACGTCACCCACCACTGTAAGAGTCAATTTTCATAAATTTAGGCCCAGAACCCAGGCAGAGGAGAAAGGTCCCATAACAGACAATCTGGCTTCATGTCAGCAGAGAATCAGTCTTCATATCATAGCAGAGAATCAGGCTTCACGTCACCCACCACTGTAAGAGTCAATTTTCATAAATTTAGGCCCAGAACCCAGGCAGAGGAGAAAGGTCCCGTAACAGACAATCTGGCTTCATGTCAGCAGAGAATCAGTCTTCATATCATAGCAGAGAATCAGGCTTCACGTCACCCACCACTGTAAGAGTCAATTTTCATAAATTTAGGCCCAGAACCCAGGCAGAGGAGAAAGGTCCCGTAACAGACAATCTGGCTTCATGTCAGCAGAGAATCAGTCTTCATATCATAGCAGAGAATCAGGCTTCACGTCACCCACCACTGTAAGAGTCAATTTTCATAAATTTAGGCCCAGAACCCAGGCAGAGGAGAAAGGTCCCGTAACAGACAATCTGGCTTCATGTCAGCAGAGAATCAGTCTTCATATCATAGCAGAGAATCAGGCTTCACGTCACCCACCACTGTAAGAGTCAATTTTCATAAATTTAGGCCCAGAACCCAGGCAGAGGAGAAAGGTCCCGTAACAGACAATCTGGCTTCATGTCAGCAGAGAATCAGTCTTCATATCATAGCAGAGAATCAGGCTTCACGTCACCCACCACTGCAACAGTCCATTGGCATATATTTAGGCCTAGCACACAGGCAGAGCAGAGAGGTCCCGTAACAGACAATCTGGCTTCATGTCAGCAGAGAATCAGTCTGCATGTCATAGCAGAGAATGAGGCTTCACGTCACCCACCACTGTAAGAGTCAATTTTCATAAATTTAGGCCCAGAACCCAGGCAGAGGAGAAAGGTCCCGTAACAGACAATCTGGCTTCATGTCAGCAGAGAATCAGTCTTCATATCATAGCAGAGAATCAGGCTTCACGTCACCCACCACTGCAACAGTCCATTGGCATATATTTAGGCCTAGCAAACAGGCAGAGCAGAGAGGTCCCGTAACAGACAATCTGGCTTCATGACAGCAGAGAATCAGTCTGCATGTCATAGCAGAGAATCAGGCTTCACGTCAGCCACCACTGCAACAGTCCATTGTCATAAATTTAGGCCCAGCACCCAGGCAGAGGAGAGAGGTCCCGTAACAGACAATCTGGCTTCATGTCAGCAGAGAATTAGTCTGCATGTCATAGCAGAGAATCAGGCTTCAATGTCAGCCACCACTGCAACAGTCCATTGGCATATATTTAGGCCTAGCACACAGGCAGAGGAGAGGTTCATTCAACTTTGGGTAGCATCGCAATATAATGGTAAAATGAAAATAAAAATAGGATTGAATGAGGAAGTGCCCTGGAGTCCAATAATATATGGTTATGGGGAGGTAGTTAATGTCTAATCTGGACAAGGGACGGACAGGTCCTGTGGGATCCATGCCTGGTTCATTTTTATGAACTGTCAGCTTGTCCACATTGGCTGTAGACAGGCGGCTGCGTTTGTCTGTAATGACGCCCCCTGCCGTGCTGAATACACGTTCAGACAAAACGCTGGCTGCCGGGCAGGCCAGCACCTCCAAGGCATAAAAGGCTAGCTCTGGCCACGTGGACAATTTAGAGACCCAGAAGTTGAATGGGGCCGAACCATCAGTCAGTACGTGGAGGGGTGTGCACACGTACTGTTCCACCATGTTAGTGAAATGTTGCCTCCTGCTAACACGTTGCGTATCAGGTGGTGGTGCAGTTAGCTGTGGCGTGTTGACAAAAGTTTTCCACATCTCTGCCATGCTAACCCTGCCCTCAGAGGAGCTGGCCGTGACACAGCTGCCTTGGCGACCTCTTGCTCCTCCTCTGCCTTGGCCTTGGGCTTCCACTTGTTCCCCTGTGACATTTGGGAATGCTCTCAGTAGCGCGTCTACCAACGTGCGCTTGTACTCGCGCATCTTCCTATCACGCTCCAGTGCAGGAAGTAAGGTGGGCACATTGTCTTTGTAGCGTGGATCCAGCAGGGTGGCAACCCAGTAGTCCGCACAGGTTAAAATGTGGGCAACTCTGCTGTCGTTGCGCAAGCACTGCAGCATGTAGTCGCTCATGTGTGCCAGGCTGCCCAGGGGTAAGGACAAGCTGTCCTCTGTGGGAGGCGTATCGTCATCGTCCTGCCTTTCCCCCCAGCCACGCACCAGTGATGGACCCGAGCTGCGTTGGGTGCCACCCCGCTGTGACCATGCTTCAGCCTCATCCTCCTCCACCTCCTCCTCATCCTCGTCCTCCTCGTCCTCCAGTAGTGGGCCCTGGCTGGCCACATTTGTACCTGGCCTCTGCTGTTGCCAAAAACCTCCCTCTGAGTCACTTCGAAGAGACTGGCCTGAAAGTGCTAAAAATGACCCCTCTTCCTCCTCCTCCTCCTCCTCCTCCTGGGCCACCTCCTCTTCCATCATCGCCCTAAGTGTTTTCTCAAGGAGACATAGAAGTGGTATTGTAACGCTGATAACGGTGTCATCGCCACTGGCCATGTTGGTGGAGTACTCGAAACAGCGCAACAGGGCACACAGGTCTCGCATGGAGGCCCAGTCATTGGTGGTGAAGTGGTGCTGTTCTGTAGTGCGACTGACCCGTGCGTGCTGCAGCTGAAACTCCACTATGGCCTGCTGCTGCTCGCACAGTCTGTCCAGCATGTGCAAGGTGGAGTTCCACCTGGTGGGCACGTCGCATATGAGGCGGTGAGCGGGAAGGCCGAAGTTACGCTGTAGCGCAGACAGGCGAGCAGCAGCAGGATGTGAACGCCGGAAGCGCGAACAGACGGCCCGCACTTTATGCAGCAGCTCTGACATGTCGGGGTAGTTGTGAATGAACTTCTGCACCACCAAATTCAGCACATGCGCCAAGCAAGGGATGTGCGTCAAATTGGCTAGTCCCAGAGCTGCAACGAGATTTCGCCCATTATCACACACCACCAGGCCGGGCTTGAGGCTCACCGGCAGCAACCACTCGTCGGTCTGTTGTTCTATACCCCGCCACAACTCCTGTGCGGTGTGGGGCCTGTCCCCCAAACATATGAGTTTCAGAATGGCCTGCTGACGTTTACCCCGGGCTGTGCTGAAGTTGGTGGTGAAGGTGTGTGGCTGACTGGATGAGCAGGTGGAAGAAGAGGAGGAGGAAGCCGAGAAGGAGGAGGTGGCAACAGGAGGCAAAGAATGTTGCCCTGCGATCCTTGGCGGCGGAAGGACGTGCGCCAAACAGCTCTCCGCCTGGGGCCCAGCTGCCACTACATTTACCCAGTGTGCAGTTAGGGAGATATAGCGTCCCTGGCCGTGCTTACTGGTCCACGTATCTGTGGTTAGGTGGACCTTGCCACAGATGGCGTTGCGCAGTGCACACTTGATTTTATCGGATACTTGGTTGTGCAGGGAAGGCACGGCTCTCTTGGAGAAGTAGTGCCGGCTGGGAACAACATACTGTGGGACAGCAAGCGACATGAGCTGTTTGAAGCTGTCTGTGTCCACCAGCCTAAATGACAGCATTTCATAGGCCAGTAGTTTAGAAATGCTGGCATTCAGGGCCAGGGATCGAGGGTGGCTAGGTGGGAATTTACGCTTTCTATCAAATGTTTGTGAGATGGAGAGCTGAACGCTGGCGTGTGACATGGTTGAGACGCTTGGTGACGGAGGTGGTGGTGGTGGTGTTGGTGGTACATCCCCTGTTTGCTGGGCGGCAGGTGCCAACGTTCCTCCAGAGGCGGAGGAAGAGGCCGAGGCGGCAGCAGCAGAATAGGCCGAGGCGGCAGCAGCAGAAGAGGTAGCAGGGGGAGCCTGAGTGACTTCCTTGGTTTTAAGGTGTTTACTCCACTGCAGTTCATGCTTTGCATGCAGGTGCCTGGTCATGCAGGTTGTGCTCAGGTTCAGAACGTTAATGCCTCGCTTCAGGCTCTGATGGCACAGCGTGCAAACCACTCGGGTCTTGTCGTCAGCACATTGTTTGAAGAAGTGCCATGCCAGGGAACTCCTTGAAGCTGCCTTTGGGGTGCTCGGTCCCAGATGGCGGCGGTCAGTAGCAGGCGGAGTCTCTTGGCGGCGGGTGTTCTGCTTTTGCCCACTGCTCCCTCTTTTGCTACGCTGTTGGCTCGGTCTCACCACTGCCTCTTCCTCCGAACTGTGAAAGTCAGTGGCACGACCTTCATTCCATGTGGGGTCTAGGACCTCATCGTCCCCTGCATCGTCTTCCACCCAGTCTTGATCCCTGACCTCCTGTTCAGTCTGCACACTGCAGAAAGACGCAGCAGTTGGCACCTGTGTTTCGTCATCATCAGAGACATGCTGAGGTGGTATTCCCATGTCCTCATCATCAGGAAACATAAGTGGTTGTGCGTCAGTGCATTCTATGTCTTTCACCGCTGGGGAAGGGCTAGGTGGATGCCCTTGGGAAACCCTGCCAGCGGAGTCTTCAAACAGCATAAGAGACTGCTGCATAACTTGAGGCTGAGACAGTTTCCCTGGTATGCATGGGGGTGATGTGACAGACTGATGGGGTTGGTTTTCAGGCGCCATCTGTGCGCTTTCTGCAGAAGACTGGGTGGGAGATAATGTGAACGTGCTGGATCCACTGTCGGCCACCCAATTGACTAATGCCTGTACCTGCTCAGGCCTTACCATCCTTAGAACGGCATTGGGCCCCACCATATATCGCTGTAAATTCTGGCGGCTACTGGGACCTGAGGTAGTTGGTACACTAGGACGTGTGGATGTGGCAGAACGGCCACGTCCTCTCCCAGCACCAGAGGGTCCACTAACACCACCACGACCATGTCCACGTCCGCGTCCCTTACTAGATGTTTTTCTCATTGTTATGGTTCACCACAACAACAAATATATTATTTGGCCCAATGTATTGTATTCAAATTCAGCGGGATATAAATTTGAGGCCTAGTATTTAGGCGCTGGGTGACCGGTATGGATTTAGTGACAGAATTAGACTTGGAAATGCACAGAAGCGTGTGTGTGAAGTTATTCTGAATGACCCTATGTGCACCTTCAATATGATCTACCCTTTTAGGGATAGATTTCAAATAGCTCTGATATAGCAGAAACGACTAAATTATGAAATTGCTAAATTGGGAATTGTATTTCAACCCAGAACAAAAAATGTGCTTTGACGGACACTAAATAACTTTCCCAGCCACAACAGGACAGCGGTAACGAGAGATTTAGCGGGATATAAATTTGAGGCCTAGTATTTAGGCGCTGGGTGACAGGTATGGGTTTAGTGACAGAATTAGATTTGGAAATGCACAGTAGCGGGTGTGTGAAGTTATTCTGAATGACCCTATGTGCACCTTGAATATTATATACCCTTTTAGGGATAGATTTCAAATAGCTCTGATATAGCAGAAACCACTAAATTATGAAATTGCTAAATTGGGAATTGTATTTCAACCCAGAACAAGAAATGTGCTTGAACGGACACTAAATAACTCGCCCAGCTACAGCACTAGGGACAGATTTAGCGGGATATAAATTTGAGGCCTAGTATTTAGGCGCTGGGTGACAGGTATGGGTTTAGTGCCAGAATTAGACTTGGAAATACACAGTAGCGGGTGTGTGTGAAGTTATTCTGAATGACCCAATGTGCACCTTGAATATTATATACCCTTTTAGGGATAGATTTCAAATAGCTCTGATATAGCAGAAACCACTAAATTATGAAA
Organism: Bufo gargarizans; assembly: GCF_014858855.1. Classification (NCBI taxonomy): domain Eukaryota; kingdom Metazoa; phylum Chordata; class Amphibia; order Anura; family Bufonidae; genus Bufo; species Bufo gargarizans. Next base: position 445,400,949 of record NC_058082.1, on the reverse strand, counting down.
TTGCTAAATTGGGAATTGTATTTCAACCCAGAACAAGAAATGTGCTTGAACGGACACTAAATAACTCGCCCAGCTACAGCACTAGGGACAGATTTAGCGGGATATAAATTTGAGGCCTAGTATTTAGGCGCTGGGTGACAGGTATGGGTTTAGTGCCAGAATTAGACTTGGAAATACACAGTAGCGGGTGTGTGTGAAGTTATTCTGAATGACCCAATGTGCACCTTGAATATTATATACCCTTTTAGGGATAGATTTCAAATAGCTCTGATATAGCAGAAACCACTAAATTATGAAATTGCTAAATTGGGAATTGTATTTCAACCCAGAACAAGAAATGTGCTTGAACGGACACTAAATAACTCGCCCAGCTACAGCACTAGGGACAGATTTAGCGGGATATAAATTTGAGGCCTAGTATTTAGGCGCTGGGTGACAGGTATGGGTTTAGTGACAGAATTAGACTTGGAAATACACAGTAGCGGGTGTGTGTGAAGTTATTCTGAATGACCCAATGTGCACCTTGAATATTATATACCCTTTTAGGGATAGATTTCAAATAGCTCTGATATAGCAGAAACCACTAAATTATGAAATTGCTAAATTGGGAATTGTATTTCAACCCAGAACAAGAAATGTGCTTGAACGGACACTAAATAACTCGCCCAGCTACAGCACTAGGGACAGATTTAGCGGGATATAAATTTGAGGCCTAGTATTTAGGCGCTGGGTGACAGGTATGGGTTTAGTGACAGAATTAGACTTGGAAATACACAGTAGCGGGTGTGTGTGAAGTTATTCTGAATGACCCAATGTGCACCTTGAATATTATATACCCTTTTAGGGATAGATTTCAAATAGCTCTGATATAGCAGAAACCACTAAATTATGAAATTGCTAAATTGGGAATTGTATTTCAACCCAGAACAAGAAATGTGCTTGAACGGACACTAAATAACTCGCCCAGCTACAGCACTAGGGACAGATTTAGCGGGATATAAATTTGAGGCCTAGTATTTAGGCGCTGGGTGACAGGTATGGGTTTAGTGACAGAATTAGACTTGGAAATACACAGTAGCGGGTGTGTGTGAAGTTATTCTGAATGACCCAATGTGCACCTTGAATATTATATACCCTTTTAGGGATAGATTTCAAATAGCTCTGATATAGCAGAAACCACTAAATTATGAAATTGCTAAATTGGGAATTGTATTTCAACCCAGAACAAGAAATGTGCTTGAACGGACACTAAATAACTCGCCCAGCTACAGCACTAGGGACAGATTTAGCGGGATATAAATTTGAGGCCTAGTATTTAGGCGCTGGGTGACAGGTATGGGTTTAGTGACAGAATTAGACTTGGAAATACACAGTAGCGGGTGTGTGTGAAGTTATTCTGAATGACCCAATGTGCACCTTGAATATTATATACCCTTTTAGGGATAGATTTCAAATAGCTCTGATATAGCAGAAACCACTAAATTATGAAATTGCTAAATTGGGAATTGTATTTCAACCCAGAACAAGAAATGTGCTTGAACGGACACTAAATAACTCGCCCAGCTACAGCACTAGGGACAGATTTAGCTGGATATAAATTTGAGGCCTAGTATTTAGGCGCTGGGTGACCGGTATGGATTTAGTGACAGAATTAGACTGGGATATGGCCAAAAAATAAACAGACTATTGCTGGTTAAATGCACTTGGTGTGACAGCTTCACCCTGATGTAGGCTTTAGCCAAAAAACAACCACACCATTGAGGGTTAAATGCACTTGGTGACAGGCGCAGCTTGCCCCTGATTTAGTATATGGCCAAAAAATGAACAGACTATTGCTGGTTAAATGCACTTGGTGTGACAGCTTCACCCTGATGTAGGCTTTAGCCAAAAAACAACCACACCATTGAGGGTTAAATGCACTTGGTGACAGGCGCAGCTTGCCCCTGATTTTGTATATGGCCAAAAAATGAACAGACTATTGCTGGTTAAATGCACTTGGTGTGACAGCTTCACCCTGATGTAGGCTTTAGCCAAAAAACAACCACACCATTGAGGGTTAAATGCACTTGGTCGCAGCTTGTGCTGGCGCACCACAAGACACAAAATGGCCGCCGATCACCCCAGAAAAATGTGACTGACAAACGGTCTGTGCAGCCTAAAAACAGTGAGCAATTGAGGATCAGCAGCTCAATGATCCACAGCTGCAGATCGATCAGTTAATCAAGTCCTTTGGAGGAGTTAATCTGCCTAATCTCGCCCTACTGTCGCAGCCGCAACCTCTCCCTACGCTAATCAGAGCAGAGTGACGGGCGGCGCTATGTGACTCCAGCTTAAATAGAGGCTGGGTCACATGGTGCTCTGGCCAATCACAGCCATGCCAATAGTAGGCATGGCTGTGATGGCCTCTTGGGGCAAGTAGTATGACGCTTGTTGATTGGCTGCTTTGCAGCCTTTCAAAAAGCGCCAAGAAAGCGTCACAAAAGCGCGAAGAAAGCGACGAACACCGAACCCGAACCCGGACTTTTACGAAAATGTCCGGGTTCGGGTCCGTGTCACGGACACCCCAAAATTCGGTACGAACCCGAACTATACAGTTCGAGTTCGCTCATCCCTACTGGTAATCCCTTTTTGGCAAAGAAATGACAGCTTGGAACTCTCCACCTTGGCTCGGCACAACTCGGCCTTGACTAAGTGAAATCGTATGCATGCAACTGGGTGATGCAGCGGTTGCTGTGGCAGGCTGGACCACCACATCAGAGCCACGGTTCTCTCAGGCCAATTTATAGTGACGCTGCATATGCTGATGCCGGGCCGTGGCCATGCTTCACCTATTGCCCACACATTCGACAAATGGCCATGTTCACCTCCTTAACAAAAAACTGCTTACACACCGCCGAGTAGGTGATTTTACCCCCAACACTCCGCACTGACTGACTGCTTCCGCTGATGTTTACATGAACCCCTGCACCACTACTTTCCTGGCAGGTAGGCTTCTGCGAAGGAGGTGGCATATTCTGGGCATGTTTGGCTCCCGACCTCCCACTGCAGCCACCCTGCTGACTCCTGTCCACGCTAGCGACTTGCTGGCTTTGCCGTTGCCTCACTGGCCATCTGCCACTCTCTTATCCTGATGATGATGATGAACATAGAAACATAGAATGTGTCGGCAGATAAGAACCATTTGGCCCATCTAGTCTGCTCAATATATCTGAATCCTATGAATAGTCCCTGGCCCTATCTTATATGAAGGATAGCCTTATGCCTATCCCATGCATGCTTAAACTCCTTCACTGTATTTGCAGCTACCACTTCTGCAGGAAGGCTATTCTATGCATCCACTACTCTCTCAGTAAAGTAATACTTCCTTATATTACTTTTAAACCTTTGCCCCTCTAATTAAAAACTGTGTCCTCTTGTGGTAGTTTCTATTCTTTTAAATATGCTCTCCTCCTTTACCGAGTTGATTCCCTTTATGTATTTAAAAGTTTCTATCATATCCCCTCTGTCTCTTCTTTCTTCCAAGCTATACATATTAAGGTCTTTTAACCTTTCCTGGTAAGTTTTATCCTGCAATCCATGTACTAGTTTAGTAGCTCTTCTCTGAACTCTCTCTAGAGTATCTATATCCTTCTGGAGATATGGCCGCCAGTACTGCGCACAATACTCCAAGTGAGGTCTCACCAGTGTTCTGTACAGCGGCATAAGCACTTCACTCTTTCTACTGCTTATACCTCTCCCTATACATCCAAGCATTCTGCTGGCATTTCGTGCTGCTCTATTACATTGTCTTCCCGCCTTTAAGTCTTCTGAAATAATTACTCCTAAATCCCTTTCCTCAGATACTGAGGTCAGGACTGTGTCAAATATTCTATATTCTGCCCTTGGGTTTTTACGCCCCAGGTGCATTATCTTGCACTTATCCACATTAAATTTCAGTTGCCAGAGTTCTGACCATTCTTCTAGTTTTCCTAAATCCTTTTCCATTTGGTGTTTCCCTCCAGGAACATCAACCCTGTTACATATCTTTGTGTCATCAGCAAAAAGACAAACCTTACCATCGAGGCCTTTTGCAATATCACTTATGAAGATATTAAACAAAATTGGTCCCAGTACAGATCCCTGTGGAACCCCACTGGTAACATGACCTTGTTTTGAATGTTCTCCATTGACTACAACCCTCTGTTGTCTGTCACTCAGCCACTGCCTAACCCACTCAACAATATGGGAGTCCATGCTCAATGACTGCAGTTTATTGATAAGTCTTCTATGTGGGACAGTGTCAAAAGCCTTACTAAAATCTAGATATGCGATGTCTACTGCATCTATAAGATTTGTTTGACATGATCTCCCTGAAGTAAACCCATGTTGTTTTTCATCTTGCAATCCATGGGATTTTAGATGTTCCACAATCCTATCCTTTAATAGGGTTTCCATTAATTTGCCTACTATTGATGTCAGACTCACTGGTCTATAGTTGCTCGATTCCTCCCTACTACCTTTCTTGTGAATGGGCACGACATTTGCCAATTTCCAATCTTCCGGGACGACTCCTGTTACTAATGATTGGTTAAATAAATCTGTTAACGGTTTTGCCAGCTCACCACTAAGCTCTCTTAATAATTTTGGGTGTATCTCATCAGGCCCCTGTGACTTATTTGTCTTCACTTTAGACAGCAAACTTAGAACATCTTCCTCTGTAAAGACACATGCATCAAACGATTTATTAGTCATCCTTTCTAGTGGAGGTCCTTCTTCTTTTTCTTTTGTAAAAACTGAGCTGAAGTATTCATTAAGGCAGTCCGCTAGTCCTTTATTCTCTTCTACATACCTTCCGTCCTTTGTTTTTAATTTAGTTATTCCTTGTTTTAATTTCCTTTTTTCATTTATATATCTGAAGAATGTCTTATCCCCTTTTTTCATAGACTGAGCTAGTTTTTCTTCTGCCTGAGCTTTAGAAGTTCTTATAACTTGCTTGGCCTCTTTCTGCCTAATCTTGTAGATTTCCTTATCTTCATTGCTCAGTTTTTTTTTTATAATTACAAAATGCTAGCTTTTTATTTTTAATGATTTGGGCCACTTCTGCTGAGTACCACAGTGGTCTCTTCCTTTTTTTGCTTTTACTGACAAGTCTAATGCAATTTTCTGTTGCCTTCAATAATGCACCTTTTAAGTAGTCCCATTTCTCCTGGACTCCATGTAATCTGTTCCAGTCTAAGAACTCATTTATGACTAATTACATTTTTGAAAAGTCTGTTTTTCGAAAATCTAAAACTTTTGTTTTTGTGTGGAGGGACTCTTTAACAGTTCTTATATTAAACCACACTGACTGGTGATCACTAGATCCCAAGGTTTCGCCTACAATGACATCATATACCGAATCCCCATTTGTGAATACCAAATCCAAAATGGCCTCCCTCCGGGTTGGCTCCTCAACCATTTGTTGTAGGGATAACCCCAGTAGGGAATTTAGAATATCTGTACTCCTGATAGAACTTGCTATTTTGGTTTTCCAGTTTATATCTGGAAGATTGAAATCTCCCATAATGATAACTTCTCCTTTCATTGTCATTTTAGCTCTTTCTTCAACTAGTAGATCATCTAGTTCTTTAACTTGACCAGGTGGTCTATATATCACACCTACACGAGTTACTGCATGATTAGCAAACTGCAACGTAACCCAAACTGACTCTATGTTGGCCTCACAAACTTGTATTAGGTTAGATTTAATGCTATCTTTCACATACAGGGCCACTCCTTTCTTGCCTTCTCTGTCTCTTCTGTATAAAGAGTACCCTGGTATGGTTATGTCCCAGTCATTTCTTTCATTAAACCATGTCTCCGTAACAGCCACTAAATCTACATTCTCAGATGCCATTATTGACCCAAGTTCATTGATTTTTTTACCTAAACTGCGAGCATTTGTAGACAGGACTCTGAGCTTATCATTTCTTAACCTCTGTGCTTCTGACCTGTTCTGGCATTGTTTCGGGGGGCAATTGGACTCTTTTATTTTCACTCTTTTGCCCCCCCTTCCTAATTTAAATACTCTTTCGCAAATTCTTGGAGTTGTTCACTAAGTACATTTCTTCCTTTGAGAGAAAGATGCAAACCATCTTTTTTGTACAGTTTCTTTCTATTCCAAGTAGAGCTATCATGAGAAACAAAGCCAAATTCTTGCTCTTGACACCATTTACCAAGCCATATGTTGAACTCCTTTATGCGCCTCTGCCTATCATTCTGAACATTATGCACAGGCAGAACTTCAGAAAATGAAATGGTGGATGCAAAATCCTGTATGTCATTACCAAGTGTGATAAAAGTTTTTTTCACCTCTGACACTTCATTGCAAGCCAGGTCATTTGTCCCTAGATGGACAAGAACATCCACGTCCCCTTCCTGCTTTGCTTGCTTAACAATATTAATAATACATCTTCTATCTCTTCTAGCAGTAGCCCCAGGGAGACATCTCACAAAACCATTTTCTGTAAGCTCCACTTTTCTTATGATTGAATCTCCCAGCAACAGCTGCTTTCTTTGAGACTTCACTTTGTCTTTTTTGTCCTTGACTGCAGTCTTGAATACATTAGACATAGGAGTCGATGGTTTCTCACCCTCTGTGCTTCAGTCCATATCCATGTTGTCCTTACATTATGAGAGTGCTGCAAATGAATTATGGAGAACCACCGACTGTGGGACATGTCTTCTATCCACCACTCTAAGTCTTCCAGAACCTACAGTAACCCATCTGCCATTTCTGGGGGTCCTCTGTGGCAGTGGCATTGCAGCAGTCCTAGCTGGAGTTTGTTTAACAGATAATTTAAATATCTCAGATTTCAAAAATGCAATTTCCTGCTGCAGTAAGGAGAACTGTCTACAGATCTGACAGCATCCGAATCTCCAAAGAGTGGAACATGGAATAAATGCATAACAATTCCTGCACTGAACCAAGTCTGCCATTTTAAAGGATGAAGCCCCTAATTCACCCAGCAACCAAGTGCGATCAGCTACATCATCATCGAGTACTGTCTGAACGTCACTGATGTCCTTCTCAACGGTCTCTGGGTCAGTTGCTTGACCGCTCGCAGCACTAGCTCCCACTCCAATCTCCCCCCACTACTTGCCCGCCTACCGGAGGAATCGGCAGATGCCTCCTCCACATCTTGGCTGGGCAGTAGCTGCTGACTGTCTTCTAGTAGCTTGTCCTCACTGTATAGTGGAGCTGAGCCCACAGCATATAATACTTCTCTGGCTGTGGGAACAGAAAAGGACAGAGCAAGTTGAGGGCACAGGGCCTGCTCCAGGGCCATGCCAACTAAGGGTTGTGTCTGACAAACCCACTGACTCTTGGCTGGGGGTGTCTGATGTCATTTGGGACGAAGTGACTGAGTCAACTATTCAAGTACCCCTGGGTTGCTGGTCTAGAAACGACCGCTAGACGACACCGGGAGTTCAGGCCTCTCGCTGCAACTCCTGCTGCCTCGCTGGCTTACCCTGCTGCGACCTGTGCCTGCGCCATAAAAAAATCAGGCCTCTGCCACTTCCCTGTGCAGGGCCTGGCACTTCTCTGTCTGACATTCTGTTAGATCCAATAAGTAAATAAAAAGGAAATTAATACACCCCAAAAAAGGCTGTAATTTAGTCACTTTACCACACAACGGCAAATAATACTTTTTTTTTGCTACTAATACACGCCAAATAAGGCTTTAGAATATATAAATGCACCGTTGAACGGCAACTAATACTTTTTTTCTTTTACCCTAATACATGCCAAAAAGGGCTGTCGTTTTTTCACTTCAGCACACCAAGGCTAATAAACCCTTTTTTCCCCACTAATGCATGCCAAAAAAGGCTTTAGAACATATAATGGCACCACTGAACAGAAAATAATACTTTTTTGCCACTAATACACACCAAAAAAGGCTTTAGAACATATAACTGCACCACTGAACAGCAAATAATACTTTTTTTTTTGCCACTAATACAAGCCAAAAAGGGCTGTAATTATCTCACTTCACCACACAATGGCAAATAATACATTTTTTTGCCACTAATACACATCAAAAAAGCTTTAGAACATATAACTGCACCACTGAACGGCCCAAAAAGTTTTAGAACATATAATTGCATAGCTGAACGGCAAATAATACTTTTTTGGCCACTAATACACGCCCAAAAGGGCTGTCATTTTCTCACTTCACCACACAACGACTAATAAGCCCTTTTTTTCCCACTTACACACACACCAAAAAGGCAACATATAACTGCACCGTTGAAGAGCAAATAATGCTTTTTTTGCCAATAATACACGCCAGAAAAGGCTTTAGAACATATTACTGCACTGCACAAGGGCTAATAAGACATATAAATATTTCCTAGTAGTACATCCTGTTAATGGCTGTATCACACCCCAATAAAAAGTACGGTTTGCTGGAATTACAGAGGTATAACCTGAGATCAGCAGTATAATGGCACTTTTGATCCCCAGTCAGTGCATCAAGGTGTAATAGGATTGTTCCTATTACCTAAGCTGTAAACTCCCCTATTGAACCCTGTTCTGCTTCAATACTATGGAATAATTCATCCCTATCCTTTCCCTACACTTCTAATGCTCTTTCCCTGAACTTCTAATTAGCAATATAAAAGTTTTCAAATCTTTCCTAGCACTTTCCCTAACAACTGCCGACATCTCTCCCTGCACTAAGTACACTGGAAAATGGCTGAATCCAAGATGGTTGAGACTATTTATAGGGCTGTGACATCACAGGGCTGGCCGGGTGCTGATTGGCTGCATGCATGGTATTGTGGTTGATCCCTCATTCCCAGAGTTCTTTGCTCCATGTCCTAATATGTGCAGCAGCCATTTTAGGAAAGGAATCGAGAGGAAATTCGAATTTGGTGAAAATCCAAATTTTCGGGTCGGGAAGTTCAATGTTCTTTTCTGCGCCTACCATGGTGATCATGGATAACGAGGAATCAAGGTTCGATGCCGGAGGGGGAGCTTGAGAAATGGATACCACATCCAAGGGAGGTCAATGGCTGAAATCTGATTGGCTGTTGTTGCCTTGCCCCTTATTTTTCCTAATTGTGAACCACCCAGAGAGGGTGGGTCAAGTTATTGAAGCAGAAAAATCCAAGGAAGGCAGCAGGTGGGCGGCAATTGCCCACTCCCGACTCGGGTAGGTAGTGACGATAAATAACAGTACAGCACTCCTAAGCGGCCCTGTTATAGGAATGAGTACACTTTCTGATAGCGAGGATCTATTGGATGGCAAGTCTGGTGCCAGCAACCAACTTGCTCCAGGGATCCACAACGTTCACCCAGTGAGCCATCATGGTGAGGATTGTGTTGACCAGACTCTTGGTTACTGAGACTGGACTTGTAGGTGAGGGCCTGCTGCCGCTTTGTTGACTCTAGATAATTTCTAGGCGATCGCACTTCCCTGTGACGGCGACAATCAATTTGGATGTCTGCCCTATTAACTTTGGAGCAATTTTTCAACAAGGACCTTCTGGTATTTGCTTGTCCTCTCCACCAGAGGAATGAGAGGTGAGAAGTTATCTTTGTAGCGTGGGTCGAGAACAACCAGTAATCTGTGTTGTCTAAAATGCGCATAACGCGCGGGTCATGGGAAAGGCAGCCTTACATGAAGTCAGCCATGTGTTTCAGAGTACCAACAGGCAATATAGTAAAACACTTCATCCAGCTCACCTTCCTGATCAAATACATTCACCCGACTCCTGAAACCTTTGGGGTGGGTCCCCTTTGCAATCAGCAGAAAAACTTGAAACAGGAATGCTTCCGGATTCAATAGAGATCCTCTTTAAAACTTCTTCTTTATTAAACATTCATTAACAGCAGACAGCTACATGGTGCACAAGACACGTTGACGCGTTTCGGGCAAGACTTCACTATCTTCATCAGAAGGTAAGCTGACCCTGTAAAAGATTGGAGGTGAGGGCCTGGCCTAAAGGTAAGCTGACCCTGTAAAACATTATATGCGATGGCCTGCAGTTGAGCTGACCCTGTAAAACATTATATATAAGGGCCTGCAGTTGAGCTGACTCTGTAAAACATTATATGCGAGGGCCTGCAGTTAAACTGACCCTGTAAAAGATTTTAGGTGAGGGCCTGCAGGTGACCTGACCCTGTAAAACATTATATGTGAGTGCCTGCTGCTGAGCTGACACTCGAAAAGATTAGGGGCGAGGGCCTGCTGGTGAACTGACGCTCTAAAACATTATATGCGAATGCATGCTGTACAGCTGAAGCTCTAAAACATTATTTTCAAGTGCATGTTGTTCAGCTGACGCTCTAAAACATGATTTGCGAGTGCCTTCAGGTGAGCCGACTCTAAAACATTATATGCGAGTGCATGCTGTACAGGTGATGCTCTAAAACATTATATGTGAGTGCATGCTGTTCAGCTGACCTTATAAAAACATTTGAGTTGAGGGCCTGCAGTTGAGCTGACCCTATTAAAAAAAATTAGAGAGGAGGTGATATATACAATCTGGATGAGGAGGAGGAGAAAACAAGATTCGACCATATACTCTTTTTTTTCTGTGGTGGAAAAGGTGCATGGGAATACACTACAGTAGATTGAGTACACTATAAATGATAGATTGAAATTGCCTTTATGTTCATCATCAGCACAGCTCTCCTCTGGTGGAGTTGAGAAGTTAGGGGCAATACAGGCCTTGTTCATTTTTATCTGAGTCAACCTGTCAGCATTGCCAGTGGACAAGCAGATACGCTTATCTCTTATAATTCCACCAGCAGCACTAAATACACGCTCAGACAAAACGCTGGAGGCAGGGCAGGCCAGGACCTCAAAGGCGTAGAGCCCAAGTTCATGCCACATGTCCAGCTTGGACACCCAGTAGTTGTAAGGCACTGAGGGATCATTTAGGACGCTGACACGGTCTGCTATGTATTCCTTTACCATCTTCCAAAACTTTTCCCTCCTTGTACGACTAGGCTGCGCTTCAGGGTGATGTTGCTGGCGGGGTGTCACGAAAGTGTCACATGCCTTGATGCCTTGGAGAGTATTGCCCTGCCTTTGTTGTAACTGCTGTGTGTTCCTCGGTTGCCTAAGGAAGTACGGACTCTGCCGGCCGCTTTGTCAGATGGAATGTTTTGGAGCAATCTCTCAACAAGTACCTTCTGGTATTGGACCGTTTTACTCGTCCTCTCCACCACAGGAATTAGAGATGGGAAGTTCTCTTTGTAGCGGGGGTTGAGAAGGGTGAACACCCAGTAATCTGTGTTATCTAAAATGTGTATAATGCAAGGGTTGCGGGAAAGGCAGCCTAACATGAAGTCAGCCATGTGTGCCAGAGTACCAACAGGCAAGACGTCGATGTCGACATCAGGATGACTCTCCTTCTCCTCCTCCTCCTCTTCTGCCCATCTATGCTCAACAGATGGAATTAAAGTTCCATGGGTACTACCCTCTGTAGCAGAGGCAACTGTTATCAGCTCTTCCTCCTCCTCTTCATGGTCCAATTCGCTCTGAGAAGACGAACTGTGGGTGGTCTGTCTATCACCCTGTGTAATGTCCTCCCCCATTTCCTCGTCTGCCACATTCAGAGCATCGTCCTTAAATGTGAGCAGCGATCGTTTGAGTAGACACAGCAGCTGGATGGTTAAGCTGTGTGCATTAATCAAAGTTTTTTAAAACCTCACAGAGGTCTGACATCAATGCCCACTCCTTGCTTGTGAATAGTGGCAGTTGACATATTAATAGTGGCGACAACCATGTTGCAGCTGGTATTCCACAACTGCTCTCTGCTGCCTGGCCAACATGTGGAACGTAGAGTTCTAATGCATGCTCACGTCGCACAACAGTTGGTGAGCTGGAAGCCGCAAGCGCTGCTGCAGCGTTGACAGACCGTCTGAAGCTGTGAACGAGTTGCGGAAATGGGCACACACAGCTCGCCTTCACTAGTAGCTCTGGCAAATTGGGGTAGGTTTTGATAAACCGCTGAACCACTAAATTAAGGATGTGGGCTAGGCATGGGATGTGTGTAAGGTTGCCGAGCTCCAAAGCCGCCACCAAGTTATGGCCATTGTCAGACATAACCATGTCTGGTTGTAGGTTGAGTGGCTAGAGCTACAGTTCGGTCTGGTCCCTTATACCCTGCCACAGCTCTGCGGTGGTGTGCTGTTTCTCCCCTAAGCAGATCAACTTCAGCATGGCCTGTTGACGCTTACCCACAGCAGTGCTACACTGCTTAAAGCTAGCGACTGATGGCTGACTGCTGCTGGAGGTGGAAGTGGAGGAGGAGGCGGCGGAGGAAGAGAAGTGGGGGTTGGAGCCAGTAACATAGCTGTGGGCGGAGACCCCGATGGACGTAGGGACCGCAATCCTGGGCGTGGGTAGCGACTGTGCTATCCCAGGGTACGAATCACTCCCTGCCACAACATTCACACAGTGTGCTGTCAGGGAAATGTAGAGTCCCTGGCCACCAGCACTTGTCCATGTGTCCGTGGTTAAGTGGACCCCCCCAGTAACTTCGTTGGTCACTGCACGGGTGATGTTCTGGGACACATGCTGGTGTGGGGACTGTGTACCGAGGGACGGCCGCTGACATCAAGCTGAACAAGGTCTCAGTGTCCACAAGCCTAAATGGCAACATTTCAAGGGCCAGTTATATGGCCTGTCAGTTGGTTGGGGGGTTATTTGCGCTTGCGTTTAAATGGCTGTGTAATGGACTTTTGGACGCTGCGCTGGGACAGGGAAGTGGATGTTGTTGCTGTTGGTTCATGCGCAGGTACAGGTGCAAGGCGAGGGGCATCCGGGCCTGCACCTTCGACAGGGGATTGGCCAGCTGTGCGTAACACAGGGGAAGAGAAGGCAGTGGTGTGACCCGCAGACCCAGATTGTGGACTCAGGCGTTCGGCCCACTTATTAGGATGCTTGGATACCATGTGATGGATCATGATGGTGGTGGTGAGGTTGCTAGTGATTGCGCCCCAGCTCATTTTGGTATGGCACAGGTTGAAAACTACCACTCTTTTGTCGTCTGCACCTTCATCAAAAAAAGTGCCATACTGCGGAACACCTACCCCTTGGCAAGGTAGATTTATGCCTAGGGATGCTCGGTGTAATCGTTGCGGGCCTGTTTGGTGTGGTCCGAATTCTCACTTCTGCAACCCCACTGCCTCTTCCAGCCTCTTGCAGTGCTGTGGATCCCTCCCCCTGTGTACTGCTGTCATCTCTCGGCTTTTCACCTTCCCATGTTGGGTCAGTGACCTCATAATCAGCCACCTCCTCTTCCACTTCCTCACTCTGCTCATCCTCCTGACTTGACCTAACCACAACCTCAGTGATTGACAACTGTGTCTCATGATCATCCACCTCGTGAACGAATGATTGCTGTTACCACCATCATCTTCTTGAGGCTGTGAAGGCTCAAGAGGTTGGGAATCAGGGCACAATATCTCAGGTCCCTCTTCAAGCGTGCTGGGCGCGAAGGCCAAATGTAATAGTGGCGCTGGAAAGAGCTCCTCGGAATATCCGAGTGTGGGATCACTTGTTTGGCAAACCTCTCCATTGTGGGAGGAAGGATAATCAGAGGGAGGATTCAGTTGACCAGACTCTTGGCTACAGAGACTAGACTTGGTGGAAGAGAGTGTGGTGCTTAACCGACTAGAAGCATTATCTTCAGCAATCCAACCGACTGCCTATTCGCACTGATCTGACTTGGACAGTGTTGTCATGTGCCGCCCAGCTAAGTTGGACATGAAGCTGGGTACGGTGGATGTTTTTTTTTCTGGTGCATTGGCAGCAGGCACAGTTTCATTGTGCCCAGGGCCACGGCCTCTGCGTGCACCATCAGCATCATGCCCACTTCCCCGTCACTTAGTGCTCTCCTTCATATTAATGGTTTTGTTACTAGATGTGGCGCAGTTTGTTTTACAGTCTACTAAAAGTGGACAGAAAGCCACACACTATGGACACTAGATTAGGCCCAGATTATTGCAATTTGCCCTAAAGAAACAGTTTTCAGATGACATACTGTATATGTCACAGAAAACAACACACTGTGGGGACTAGATTAGGCCCAGATTATTTAAATTTACGCTAAAGATAGAGTTTTCAGATGGAGTACTGTATATGTCACGGATGTGTATTACATGCACAAACTAGAGAGACAGTAGATGAGGACTGGCCCCTGATTATTTGATCTACGCAAAAGAAACAGTTTTCGGATGGTGTACTGTATATGTCACACAAAACACACTATGAACACTAGATTAGGCCCAGATTATTGGAATTTACGCTAAAGAAACAGTTTTCGAATGGAGTACTGTATATGTCATGGATGTGTATTACACACACACACACTACAGAGACAGTAGATGAGGAATGTCCCCTAATTATTTAACTTTACTCTACAGAAACAGTTTTCAGATGGTGAACTGTATATGTCATGGATGTGTATTAAATGCACACTATAGACAATAAATGTGACGCTGATTATTTGAATTTACACAAAAAGACACAGTCTGCGGATGATGTACAGTTTATGTCACTAAGGCTACTTTCGCACTGGCGTTTTGAATTCCGTTTGTGAAATCCGTTTCAGGTATCTCACAAACGGTTCAAAACGGATCAGTTCAGCCCCAATGCATTCTGAATAGAGAAGGATCCGTTCAGAATGCATCACTTTGGCTCCATTCCGCCTCCATTCCGCTCTGGATGCGGTCCGCCTGGCGATGCAGAGCCAAAGGGATCTGTCCTGACTTACAATGAAAGTCAATGGGGACGGATCCGTTTTCACTGACACAATATGAAAACTGATCCGTCCCCCATTGACTTTCAATGTAAGTCAGGACGTATACGTTTTGACAGACTTTTTTAAAAAGAATAATGCAAACTGATCCGTTCTGAACGGATACAAGCATTTGCATAATAGGTGCGGATCCGTCTGTGCAGATACCAGACGGATCCACACCTAACGCAGGTGTGAAAGTAGCCTAATGGGTATTAAAGAAAAATATCTTGCTGCTGTCAAACACACACACAGTAGTCCTTAAAAGGACTTTGGGGTCTTTGAAAAGCTTTTGGTAGTAAAAAGAGCAAATTTATCTCCCTGCACTATCTTTCCCTTCCTTCCCATCCTGAGACTGATTAATTTAGCGCAGGTAAAAATATATTGCTGCTCTAAAACACACACACACATACACACTAGTCCTTAAAAGGACTTTTGGGTCTTTGAAAAGCTTTCTTTGAATAATAACTGAGAATTTTGCTCCCTACACTGCCTTTGCCTTTTTACCCTCTGCTCTCCCTGACTATGACTGATCCGAGCACGTGTCATCGGGTGCTATATAGCACCCGAAGACGAGTTCCGGCCAGCCAATCACTGCAATCCTAGCAACCAACTTGGCATTACAGTGATGGCAGTACTTACCTGCATGTTTATTGGCTGCTTTAGCAGCCGCGAAACGTGAGGGAAGGAGACTCGAGCATGGCACTCGAGCACGGCACTCGAGCACATGCGGTACTCGGCCGAGTACCGCCATGTGCCGAGCATAGCGATGCTCGAGCCGAACAGGTATTTGGCCGAGCATGCTCGCTCATCACTACACAATACCTTTGTCCATATAGTGTAGTGTTCACTAAGGCACATGGTATCCAAGTGTTCAAGTCAGTTTATAGTTTTTGGACATCTTCCTGGCAAGCGCCCGACTTTTTATGGAGGGTGCTTAGGGACTGGTGGTCCCCGTTCCCCTTCCCAGCCTTGGGTTATGTGTAGCACCTTGCCCGGGGTTAGGTACCTAAAGGGTTAAGGGATTCGTCACTATGGGGGCGTAGGGTTTTGTCTCCTCCCTCTATCCAGGTTATATAACCCCCTCCTCTGCTGCTGCACTTCCTCTTTGTCAGCGAAAGCCGAGTTGCCCTCCCTCCCGCCCTTGAATGGGTAGTTTCAGTGTGGAGTTGCCTTGGGGATTCTGGTTTTCTCCAGGGGTATTATAAAAAAAAAAAAAAAAAAAAAAAAAAAGAGAAAGAAAGTTGGAAAGAAAGGTTTGGGAACCTGTACAACAGTTGTTTTGGAGATATTTATGTTGTCTTCTTCTTTTAAGAATTGCGGTATGATTGGAGATATGAAATCACAGCTGGCGGCATTTGATACAGCGGAGTGTTGGAAATGGCTGATGGCGTACTTGCCCACCGGGAGTCCGGCGGTTGGCATACCGCTCCAAGATGATGTTCTTTGGTTTTGCCGTTTAAAATAAATAAGCTGTGGCCGATCATCACCCAGCTAAAGGTTACCTGTTGTCTCGAGTGTTTATTAACTGGTTCAGTTTTCAGTTAGGGGAGCTACAGGTAGGCAGAGGTGCCGGCCCAATTCCTATCTCTCCTCCGCCCTCTCCTGATTACCAACAGTCATAGACTGCACAATACTACATAGTTTGGTTTCATCTGCAAAAAATGAAACTGTGCTATTAATCCCATTCTTGAGATCATAAATCAATAAATTGCCATAATTTTGGATTATAAGATGCACCTAGGTTTAGAGAAGGAAAATAGGAAAAAAAAAATATGTTTCCATCAGACCTGAGAGCAGACCCCCAAATCAGATCCCCATTTTTCATAAGATCTAAGATGAGACCCTCATCAGACCCCCATTCTTCATCAGACCTGAAATCAGACCCCAAAATCAGACCCCCAAGCTCCATCATATTCAGATGAGACCCCTCAGCCTCAGATCAGACTCCCATCAGACCACCCAGCCTCAGATCAGCCCCCCAAGCCAACACTAGCCTCAAATCAGCCCCCATCAGCCCCCATCAGCCTCAGATCAGACCCTAAATTAGCTTCAGATCAGACCCAATCAGCCTCAGATCGAACTCCTCAGGCTCAGATTGGACCCCCAATCAGACTATCAGTATTGTTGAGAGAAATGAAGTATCCAAAGTAGACTTCAATCTGAATTTCAGGGAAAATTAGATTTGGCAAAGCAAAATTTCCTTGTGCTTCGTGGTAACAAATCAATTTTCCCTGAAATAGCAGTAAAAAATTAAATAAAATCATACTGTGCCTCATCCGTTTGAGTGTGAAGAGTAGTGTTGGGCGCAAATTTTTATTGCGAATATTGCCACTTTGAGAATTCGCAAATATTTAGAATATAGTGCTATATATTCATATTTGCGAATACTCTAGATTTTTTTTTACTTTAACACATGATCCCTCCCTGCTTCTTGCTTGTGGGCCAACAATGAGAAGGCTTTGTCAGAGCTTAGCAACATCCCTAGCAACCAATAGGAAAGTTACCTACCCCTTACTATATAAGAACCTCCCCAGCAGCCATTTTCTGCATTTTTTGGCATTTATGAGAGAGACATCAGTGTCATTGTTGTGCTCTGTGCTTTGGGGTGTCAAACTCTTTACATTAGATAGTTAGTTAGTTAGTTAGTTAGCTTACATATAATACAGCTAATTAGTCGCAGATAGTCAGTGTAGGTTATATCCTGATATAGTGTAGCTGATAGGTTCCAGTGCAGGGTGTTAGGTAGTGTGGTAGGTTCTGCTGTCCATACATACATGCTACAGACAGAGTAGTTCTGTGATGTCACAACAAGTAATATGTAGTCAGACCTGCTTAAATATGAAGTTGCACGTATTGCGCAAAAATATGCGCATCATTAATTGCCAATTTGCACAATATATTGGAGCACTCTATCTGCATGTAATGCTCTGCCAACCATTTTCTCCAGTCTCAGGAAACTTCTAGCAGCTTGAAAAATGTAGCAAAAATGACCCACGCCTGTATTGTGCGCATTGCGCGAATATTACGTTGCCGATTTTCGCAATGACAAATATTCGCCCAAATATTTGCAAAATATAGCAAATTTGAATATTGCGCCTGCCTTGCAAATTCAAATATTGCCCCTGCTGCTCATCACTAGTGAAGAGGCCACCGCATCTTGATTGAAGATCCCTCACAAAATCTTGTGTGTGGTGATGTCTTCACTCGCATTGCGAGATTTAATGCAGAATCTTCAATCAAGATGGCCACGGCAGCCTCTTCGCGCTCAAATGGATAAGGTAAGTTATTTTTTTTTTTTTCTGATTAACCCCTAAAAGCCCAACATGTTTTATCTCAGATGCTATGATCGGTGATCAACGCAGCATCTGAGGGGTTCAATGACAGGAGGCTGTCCCCCGTCATTGTTTCCGCTACTCACAAAGAAATGTGCTTTGTGACTAAGTAATTTGTCACAAATCAAATTTCTTTGTGAAATTCGGCAAAGCAGCCAAATCGAAACTTTGCTAATCTCTACCTATCAGCCTCAGATTGCACCCTCTAGCCCCATTCAGCCTCAGATAGCACTATCCAGCACAACTCAGCCTCAGATCAGCCCCCAGCCCCCATCAGACTCAGATCAGACCCTCAATCAGACCCTATGAGCCTCAGATAGTACCCTCAGCCCCATTCAGCCTCAGATCACACACCCCCAGCCCCACTCATCCTCAGATCAGACCCCCCAGCCACCATCAGTCCTCAGATCAGACGTTACAAAAAATAAATAAACTTACCTTGCTTGCTCTGGACAGCGCCGCATATCCAGGACACACCGCTCCTTAGCTTCTTTTAGGTTCTGCTTTGTACTGAGACCTGATGATGCACAGTGTCAGGTCATAGTGCGCGCCTACATGCACTATGTCCTGCTGCTTTGTGATGTCAGGACACAATGCACAGCAGGACCTGGAAGAAGACCAGGGAAGGTGAGTGAGCCAGCGCAGCACTGTCCTCACCTCCCAGTGCCTCCTGTATGCTAATGACCGCTTCCATAATAGAAGTGGTCATTAGCATTCAGACTATAAGATGCACTGCCACTTTCCCCCCATTTTGGGGGAAAAAAGTGCATTGTATTGTATGAAAAATGCAGTAAATAATAAGGGACCTAGTACTGAATCTTAGGGTACACCACCTATAACCATTCAGAATATAAATCATTGACTAGAACTATATGAACATCATTCTTCTGCAAGTTTTCAATTCAATTACAAACTTTCTAAGCCTATATACCTTATTTTACCTTTTAAATGTCTATGAAGGACAGTATCAGATGCCTTTGCAAAATCTTCTCTGTCCAGGCTTTTATTTACCTATTCATTAAAACAAATCAGGTTAGTCTGACAACTTCTGTCCTTAGTAAAGCCATGCTGGTTATCACTTAGGGCTCTTTCACACCTGCGTTCTTTTCCGACGTTTAGCTTTTTCTGAATGGTTACCATGGCTGCCGGGACGCTAAAGTCTTGTCAGCCATGGTAAAGTGTAGTGGGGAGCAAGGGAGCAGCATACTTACAATCCGTGCGGCTCCCGGGGCGCTCCAGAGTGACGTCAGGGCGCCCCAAGCGCATGGATCTGACGTAATTCTGGAGCGCCCTGGGAGCCGCATGGACTGTAAGTATACCGCTCCCCCGCTCCCCACTACTACTATGGCAACCAGGACTTTAATAGCGTCCTGGCTGCCATAGTAACACTGAATGCATTTTGAAGACGGATCCGTCTTCCAATGCTTTCAGTACACTTGCGTTTTTCCGGATCCGGCGTGTAATTCCGGCAAGTAGAGTACACGCCGGATCCGGACAACGCAAGTGTGAAAGAGGCCTTATGATGTTATTAAGAGTCACATACTCCTGTATATACTGTAGACCCTTAAGAGTCCTTCAAACATTTTTCCCACTACTGGACTAGAGCCCTGTTTGTATATGGGCACCACATTTGCCTTGCACTATTCAAATTTACCAGGCCCTAGAGATTCTCTAAAAATTATGAACAGGGACACTGAACTGAGTTCTTTAGGAACTCTTAGGTGTAATACATCTGGACCTGGAGGCTTATTCACTTTACTTTTTTTTTTTTTTAACTTCTACAGTTATCCAATTGAGTAAATTACAGGATGTACAAAAAGCCCATGCGCAACCAATATCAGGTCCTTTCTCTTCTTTTGTATATATAAAAGCTAAAAAACACACATTTAGTAATTCCACCTTTTCCTTATCTTCGTGACCACCTCCCTTTGCCGTTATTTAGGAATCTTACCTGCTATGACCTTGGTTATTTTAACATTTATATATTTAACCCATTAGTGACCACCAATACAGCTTTTTACGGCGGTCTCTAAGGGGCCTTAGGCTGGGCTACCACCTTTTCACAACAGCCCATGAACATGTGATCAAAAGGTGTTATTTATTTAAAGATTTCATGTTATTTATGCAGAAAAATCATATAGATAGATAAACAGTGAGAAGGCCGCGGCGCTGCTGGAGCACCTCTGCCTTCTCAAACAGCTGATCAGCGGGGGGTCCCGGGTGTCAGACCCCCGACGATCAGATGCTGATGATCTATCCAGAGGATAGATCATCAGTTAAAACAAACTATAGAATCCCTTTAAAGATGCATCTCTTGATTAATGGCACTAATGCTCTTATGGTACAGTTGGTAGTGTGAGACTATATTTAAAACCTAAGTACAGTTTGAAGAAGCATTTCTGTAACTTTTATTCATCAAGATTCTCCTCTAAGCAAAAGTTTATTACCACTGCCATGTGCCAAGTTATACACACACAATTTTCATTTTAGCCTCTCATTCACAGTGAAATTGAAAATTAGTTTTTTGAAAAGAAATATAATGATCTCCCAAAACAGTTCTGGACTGATGTTGAACCGCTAGTCATTTTCCTTATTCCAATAGACATTTTTCTTTGGACTTGAACAAAAGGCCATTCAAGGCGAATATAATCAGAAATATTTGAAATGGGGGTTGATGAAAGTTGACCTGATTAAAGTAAAATAAAATAAAAAACAACATAAAAAAACATAAAAAAAACCATGATAAGGACTTCTATGGTGGAAAAGATGGAATAGGTTTTGCATACATATGGGAAATTGTCATTTGAACTTTGCAGAAGTGCAGCTGAGAGCTTGTGCCTAGATTCTATCATCAGTGTTAAATAATTGGGACTATAAGTGAACCATGTAATAAGATTTCAGTTTAATAAAATGTCTTGGCTACTGTCCCACGTCTGCCTGGCTTTCTATTGTAGCCGAGGTAAAGAGCAGAACTGTTGGAGGCAGCATGTATTATTGTGCGCTGAATTGGAAAATATAGGAGTCACACTGTAACTGTGTGATGTCTGCATCCATTGTTTAGCTTACTGGATATTCTAAGTGTACTTTGTACATTTAGACCTGTATAGCGCTGGAATATGATGCCAAGTGTATCAAGAGAATCAAACTATAACAATAATTATAGCAAACTCAAAATAGTTTGATAGAACTTTATACCTTTGTTGGATTGACCTAGATCTCTTTTTCAATCAAAATCATAAAAATGTAAACAAAAAAAAGAAGCTTTTTGAACCATGTCATAAGTCAACACAGTTCAAAGGTATCAACATGTAGCAAATAAAAATGAGGTAGCACCAGCCAACCTACAGTATATTATGTTCTTTTTGTGAAGCAATTATACATTACAAAATGGGGTTTCTAACGGCATGATGGATGGTGAAACAATAGAGTCCTCTGCCATATATTAAGGATTTATAAATGTAACCAAGGATAAATGGTCTTGACAATACTATCCAAGAGCAATGCAGATGATCCAAGCCATAAGAATAATTATGTTTACTTTAGCGTTGCATTGAAGTAGGCACATTGTATTAGTATTGTTAGTCTTTTAAGAGAGCCCATTGTTTGGGAGATATATTAACCGCTTCATTACCGGAGTGTTTATCCCCCTTCCTTACCAGGCTAGTTTTTCAGTTGTAGCAATGGGTCTATCTAACTGCAAACGGCTAACTGCCAGCCTACATGTATTTGATATTATTTTTCACAGGACGCCATAGACCTTTTTTTTTTTGCCTTTAGATGATGGATATAATATAAAATATATATCTATTTAGGAGGAAAAACTGAAAATTATGAAAAAAAAAGATTTTCCTTTTCTTATCATTTTTTTTCTTCTAAATATTACAAAAGGTTTAAAGAGAAAACATTTCTAAAACCATTCCCGTACACTTTTACCCTGAAAATGGACACTATTTCTGTAATGTATCTACTGTCTGGGCCCAACGCAAGACTTCAAAAGACTGGAGTACATTTTGGATTTCGGCGGGCCTATTTTTCTATTGCTGGTTCTATGGAACCGTACTGCCAGAAAACTGTTGTACAGCGCCGAAATGTTACAAGCCCCTTCAAAGTGACTTTTTTTTTATGTTATTCGCCTAAGTTATTCATCTTCTGTATATTTGGACATTTTAAGTTTGTTGTTTTTTTTTATATTTTTTTGTGCGTTTGAATATTTTACACAGAAAAAAACCCTGCTATGCAAAATATAGCTAAAACAAATACCTAGATTTTTTTAAAATAGACAATTGTGTGTATGTTTGTATATTTTACACATACAAATTACACTATACTATTGCTAAAACTAATAAATATTATAAATACAGGTATATATATTTTTCTGAATGAAAAAGGGGAGGGATATTTGTATGGGTGTATACGTAGTCTAACTACTATTGCTAATACTAGTAACTAGTGCTATATTCTTTATTTAATTTTTTTGTATTTACCTTTTTAAAGTGAATTAACCCATTTCTGCCACATTCAATGCCAAGACATGCAGAGAAGCACGATTCATTAATCTAATCCTCATTCACACGACCGTATCTGTTTTTGCAGGCTGCAAATTGTGGGTCCGCACAACACCAATACCAGCAGGGTGCCTTCTGCATTCTACGGAATGGAACATCCTTCTCCATGATAGACATGCCTATGCTTGTCCACAAATACAGGCAAGAATAGGACATGTTCTATCTTTTTTGCGGGGCCATGGAATGGACATATGGATGCAGACAGTGCACGGTGTGCTGTCTGCATCGTTTGTGGCCACATTGAAATGAATTGGTCCACATCCAATCAACAAAATTGCAGAATAGATGCAGACAGAGATATAAAGTCTTGTGAATGGGCCCTAAAGAAACATTTTCTACTGCTCAAGAATCTGTTGGTGTCATGCTTTACACCACACCATTTAACGCTTGACATGCCTCTTAATGCCACAAAGCCATAAAGAGTACTTTCAACTATATTTGCTTGCAAGTGTATTGCAGTGTACTGTTTCACTATTTTATGTGATACAGGCATTAGCTATTACGCATATTTTTGTGCATTAAAATCTCAGAATAGACCATTGTCATTTTAAACTATACTTTTTGCTCATTCATTATTTTAAACTCATTAATAAGGCTACATTTTATTGTAGGTTGAAATAGTGGTTTTATTGCTCTAAAGTAAATGTGAAATCAGCCTGCCTCTGGTCTCCTTGTTACAGTCTCTCCTTCCTTATCCTAGCAGCACTGCCTCCCAAAATTTGAAATGGAGCTTACTAAAATGATGTAGCATGCTACCCTGCAGTTAAGCTGCTGACTGCACTTATCACTGGTGTTCTCCTTTATGTTTTCAGTGTCTCTAATAAGTGTACAGGAACATTGTGCTCTTACTATCAGTGCTGAACTATGTAGCCCTGCTTCTTTTACTATTCTCCCAGTGCTACAGGGATACACTATGTGAAGATAAAACAGACTGGGGTTGTATCGTTCAGTGCTAACAGTAAATTTATGTTCTTACTGTATATAATTGCTGTCAGAGCTAAATTCTGCAGCCCCGCTCCTCTCTCTATCTTCTCTATCTTGGAGTGGTCATAATGCTTGGTTGTGGGAGTCATGTCACATGCCATCAATGTTTCCATGTTATACTTTTTTGGTAGGGATGGTATCTTATACACATACAATCCTCAAATTGAATGGGAGCAAGATAATAAATATAGGGTAAATACTGTACCATAATTTAAATGTACCATTTATAACAATGCAAACTTAGAAGCTCCTGTACACAAGAAGTTTACACGGACTTAAAAACATATTATGTTAAATCAGAACATTCATATATCTAAGTGATATTTCCTGTTCCTTGATATACCACCTAATTTAATGTTTTAATGCCCAGCTATATGATTTTTTTTTTTTATAGCAGTCATTAAACTTATGTCTAAGTCACTGCGGCAATCACGTAGGTGTTCTGTGGCTTCTCCCTCCCTGCCCTGTCGGCTCCTAGACCTTGGTGAATCGTGCAATGTCAACCCTCGCTTCCCTGCGGACCTCCTGGAGTTGAGCCTCTTGTGATCATGCTGCCTCATGTCGACTTGTGGCATCTGGGCGCTCCGCTCCAGTCTGGCGTCCTTTCTTATTAAATCGCTGTTTCACCTCTGTCTCCGGACGGCATCCACCCTAAGAGTGGTTACCTGCTGTTCTGGGTCTGATCTTGCATCGATATCTCTCTTAGTCGCTCCAGCTGCCGGCGTCATCAGTTGGTAAGAAGAGATGTGTGGGGAGCGCTGGTGTCCTGTGGCGGTTTTATGACTTGAGGGAGGCGGCTGATGGTCATGATATGTGGGGTGCGCTGACGGAGTGCCTGGTGGAGGCCCATATTTGAGTCTGGAGGTGGTGCAGATACCTGGACATCTATACCTTTAACCACATTTGGCTCTTCGACAAAGGGGTGGCGAGTGTGTGTTTGGGCGAGGGGCTGCAGTCTTTCCCCTCATTTGAACTAACCGTCATAAGACTTTTACAGTGTTTCTGCGCAGGGTGTCCATGGCCAAGATTAACTGGAAAAAGAAAGAATTTGCAGCAAAAGAACTAGCTCTTAAAAAAGGGGCCCAGAACCTACAGGGAGACTTAGTTAAAAATATAGGTGCTACTGTACAAACACAGTTTGAAGAGGCAAGATTGGAGTATAAAAATGATCTATTCGAAAAGGCACAATACAGGGTTTTCTTTACAGGAGCTAAATACTTCTCGCAGGCAGGGAAACCAGGAAACCTTTTGTCATCTCTGATTCAAAACCAAAAAACATCAATAGAATAAAAAATATTAAACTGGGAAACGGAAAGGTTACCACATGTCCGGTGGAGATCAAGAGTTTGTAAAGTATTACAAAATCCTATACACTAATAAAAGAAATCAGCAGGATGGAGAGGTTGATTTTCTCCAGGAATTTTCAATCTCCCTGAATTAACAGAGCTGGAGTGTAAAATATTAAATCGACCTATAGAACTACATGAGCTGTCTGAGGCAGTCAGGACCATTCAGGGAAACTCCTCTTCAGGGACGGATGGACTTCCGTTTGAAATCTACCGTCAATATGGTGATATAATCCTGCCAATGTTAATACAGGTTCCAATTTCTAAATAACACTTTTGAGACAGATGAGCTCCCTGTTTCCCTATCTGAAGTAGTGATTATTGGTGCATATAGCCCGATCTCCCTCTTAAATACAGACTATAAAATATGTGCAAAAATATTTGCTCACAGGCTAAAGGGAGTCATTGATAGGTTAATCCACCCAGATCAAACCAGATTTATACCTAAGAGATTAGTGCAATCTAGTATACGTAGAGCCTTTTTGAATATGCAGGCTGCACAGGGGGGTGTCACGGCCTATGGTGTGCTTAGTGACATTTTCCTTCACTTGGTTGCCCGTGACTACGTTTGGTGTTGTGTGCATGTGGTGGCAGTGTCTCGGCCTTCTGGCTGATCCCCAGGACATGGTTGCCACGCATGCCATTGCCTGCGGTAACAGGTGGAGTGTGATCTTTATGTGTGTAATTCCCCTTTAAGTGGCCGTCTTCCCTTGCCTTGTGTTGGAAGGGTTAACTTCCTTCCTAGTGTGTGTGCACTGGGTGTGTCTGTGTGTGGGTGTGGCTACATGGGCTATTTAGCCTCTGCTGTGATCAGTAGTCTGAGGGGTACTTCAGCCATGGCTAGCTGGAAGCATCCTCCTGTGATATATCATCTGCCAGTGGGGGCCACCCTTGTGGTCATAAGTTATGTTACATGGTGTTATGAAGGTGTGTGTTTGGTCTCCTTGTTATTGCAGCTTATGGTCCTGGGTTCCTGTGTGATGTGTGGTGTGTGCTGTGTCCGCCATATCCTGAGGACAGCAGTGCTTCTTCATGGGTTCCAGGCTTTGTGTCTGTGGAAGGTAGGTGTTACTTATTGCATTTACCTGCCATTGCCATAAGCTGTTCATGTTTCCCTTTTTATGTAGCTTGGCCAGTGAGACTCCTGTTTCTACGTGTCTAGGAGGAACAGGTTGTCTTACCCTGTCAATCACCCCAAAGCTAGAATTAATATCAATGGAGTATGGTCTGAGCAAATAGAGCTGCATAGAGGAACAAGACAGGGATGTCCCCTCTCTCCCTACTTTTTGCGTTATTTCTAGAACCATTAGCAGCCAAAACCAGGGGATCTCTGGTTCTGGTATGAAGGGGATCTCTGATAAGTATGTATGCATATGAAATTCTGATTTTCTTGGAGAACAACATCGCAGCTATCTCACCTTATGGCACTAATCAATACGTTTAGTGATATCTGGGGATATAAGGTTAACTGGGCAAAATTGGTCCTCCTCCCACTAGATCCATTATATCCCCTAGGAATCAGGGTATTAAAAACTACGGAATCTATGGAATAACTGGGCATAAAGTTGAGTGTGAGCATTCCAGATTTTGTGAAATTTAATGTTGTTCCCCTGTTGACTAGATGCAAAAGTAAAATTGGCATCTGGCAGAAGCTACCAATGGGCCAGGCGGACAGAATTGCCTTAATAAAAATGTTTTTTCTTCCCCAGATTTTAGATATTTTGGTGGCATGTCCAGTTTGGATAGAGGATCGTTTCTTTAACCTTCTGGAACGACTGCTGAATGATTTAATCTGGGGAAGAAAAACTCAAACAAAAATATCTCTGGTTAGTGGAAGAGGATGGAACACTATCTGTCCCCTTTTTTCAGGGATACAACTTAGCCTCCCAAATGCAGTGGATAAAGTCAGGGGGAAATAATATAAAAGAATATTTGGAACAGGGCTTTAGTGGCCCAAAATATAGTATATTCGGCATACTGGAGATAGGATTCATCAAAAATAAAGGGAAAAAATGCCCAATATGCCGAATCCTGTCTTGGGATTTGTCTTGGGGTAAGATTAAAAAAATACTAGGAATCTTGAATACTTTATATTTCTCACCTTTGTGGTGTAACAGCAACATTGTAGAGTTTCAATTAATCACAGATTATAAATACTGGGAAAATAAAGGTATTATTTATGTATCACAGTTAGTAAAGAACGGGACAATAATAGCACTAAAAGAATTATGTCCTGGTAAAAATACAGATTTAATGAGTCAATTCCGGTACCACCAATTAAAACACGCATTTGAAGCTACACAAAATAGGGAATACTTTACCACTATAAAGCACGATTTCATAAATTTTTGTTATCAACACACGACAACAAGGGTGACCACTTTCCAAGTGTATAGGATAATAAGGAAGGGAATGGGAAAAATATTAAAATTTAACAGTGAGGAAAAATGGATAAAGGATATAGGATTAAACACAATAGACTGGGGGAACATATACAAAAACATCAAAAAGTTTCTAGTAATTTTAGGATTATTTCCTTAACATTATCCACAGAATATATATGACTCCTATATTGTTAAGCAAGATTTATAAAGAACGAGAATCAAAATGCTGGAGATGTAGTGAGGAGTCTGATAACTATATTCATATGATATGGACCTGTTCAAGTATGCAATCGTAGTAGCGAGAGGTCTTTGGATTTCTAACTGCAGAGTCTTCCATATCTCTTCCATATAAACCGGAAGTGGCCATTCTAGGCTGTTTACCATCATCAATTAGGGTTAGAGAGAAAAAAAAGGGTCTGGACAAAAGGCCTTATGGTGGCAAAGGTTATTATCGCAAGAGAGTGGGGATCAAAAAGAGCACCGAACATTAGGGAATGGGAGAACCTATTGGCAAGAATTGAAAGATATGAGGACTATGTGGTATGTCCTGAATGTGTGTCATCTTTACCCCGGGGCGGGGTGAGAGGGGGAGAGAGACTGGAGCGACCACGGGTGAAGTTTACCGAGATAACCATCATGGGGAGGGATGGGCGATAAGTTTTGATAGTTAGCAGGCGATCCGAGTTTGGAATTGAATAGGGAGTGTTTAAAATCTCCTAAAACAGCACAGATTATTTACTAGATTTGTATGTTTAAAGTGACACATTTTTTTTATATCTGTTATGTGGGTAAATTTTTTATACGTGTTATGTGGGCGACTGTGTATTGTTGTACTCGGAATTAATACTGCTAAAATTTAATTTTAATTTTCTGTAAAAAAAAACAATAAAAAAAAAACAACAAACTTATATGTCTTAATATTATTAAAAAGTATTAATAGTAAAACTTTTTAAGACTTAATTTAAGTGGAGTTTTAAATCTTAAGCTGCCTTTATTTAAGAACTAAATGAAGGGAATCAACATGTCAGATATTAACATTTTAATGGGTGCTCATATTTTGTACAATAAATCAATAGATAGTTTTGAGTTTCCATCAGAAACAGCAGTGAAGTATTATATAATAATTCAGTGTTATCTTCGGATGAGCTTGAATAAGGCCTCAGACACACAACAGTATCTGTTTTGTGCAAAACACGGATACCGGACATGTGCATCCCACATTTTCCCCTTTCGCAGGTACTGCACTGATATAAATGCCTATTCTTGTCCACAAAACAGACAAGTATAGGACCCGTCCTATTTTTGTTTTGTTTTGCAGGGCCGCAAAACGGACAATGAGTACAGATGCAAACAGCAAACAGTGTGCTAATTGCGGCTCAATTGAAATGAATGGGTCCACATCCGATCCGCCAAAAAAGCAGATTGGATGTGGATCAAAAATACGCTTGTGTACTTAGGACCTTAGATGAAATTTTTTTTTTACAGAAATGTGAAGATCATCATTGAACAGGTATAGATTGCAGTTAGAGATTAGCAAATTGGAGGTGGCAGCAGCAGAATCGGGAGGCCACAGAGTGGCACAAGGACAGTGTGGAGGTGGCAGTAGCATCAGGAGGCCACAGAGTGGCAAGGTAAAAGAGTGTGGAGGTGTCAGTAGCATCAGGAGGCCACAGAGTGGCAAGGTGACATAATGTGGAGGTGGCAGCAGCATTAGGAGGCCACAGAGTGGCAAGGTGAGTAGGTAGTAGGGAGGAATCAGGCAACTATAGGCCAGTAGGCCTGACATCAATAGTGGGGAAATGAATGGAAACCATAATTAAGGAGAGGATTGTGGAACATCTAAAATCCCATGGCTTGAAAGATGAAAAACAGCATGGGTTCACTTCAGGGAGATCATGTCAAACTAATCTTATTGATTTTTTTGATTGGGTGACTAAAATAATAGATGGAGGAGGTGCAGTAAACATCGCTTATCTAGACTTTAGTAAGGCTTTTGATACTGTCCCACATAGAAGGTTTATCAATAAATTGCAGTCTTTGGGCTTAGACTCCCATATTGTTGAATGGATTAGGCAGTGGCTGAGGGACAGGCAACAGAGGGTTGTAGTAAATGGAGAATATTCAGACCAAGGTCTTTTTACCAGTGGGGTACCTCAGTGATCTGTTCTGGGACCCATATTGTTTAATATCTTTATCAGCGAAATTGCAGAAGGCCTCGATGGTAAGGTGTGTCCTTTTGCTACTGACACAAAGATTTGTAACAGGGTTGATGTTCCTGGAGGGATACACCAAATGGAAAAGGATTTAGGAAAACTAGAGGAATGGTCAAAAATCTGGCAACTAAAATTTAATGTTGATAAGTGCAAGATAATGCACCTGGGGCGTAAAAACCCAAGAGCGGAATATAAAATTGGTTATACAGTCCTAACCTCAGTATCTGAGGAAAAGGAAAGGACCACTTGGCATCAGGTGAGTGGCAGCATCAGAATAGTAGCTGAGGCAGGTAGCCAGAAGAAACCGGTCTCTTTTGTCAAAGTGTTGGTGTGGCGCCATGGACGATCTAGTCTGATGCATCAGGCATTGGTGGGTGGAAATCTTGGCTGATCCACGCCTCACTCATTTTGACAAAGGTTAGTCTCTTTACATTTTGGTTGGACAGGTGAGTTCTTCTTGGGGGTAACTATGGCCCCCGCAGCACTGGGTCCTCTGCCTCCTCTTCCTCTTTGCCCTGTAGCTCCTCTGGCTGATCCTGCTTCTCTTTTCCTGTCACCTGTGTATAAAAACCACCTATTTCGCTACAAATTGCTTGTGCTCCAATGTCCTCCTCCTCCTTCAGTTCAACCCCCCACAGGGTTCATGTTACCGTGAGATCACATGAGTCCCCTGACCAGCCAGATTTGCCAGAATCTGTTCCAGGACATGAAGCAGTGGAATTACATTGTTCATCCTATTGTCCTGGCGACTGACAATTAACGTGGCCTCCTCAAAGGGCCAGAGCAAAAGGTGTCACGCATGAGCATTCACTGGCTGACATCGAAGTTACACAGGGGAGTACTGCTGAACGCTTGGATAATCAAGAAATCATTTATGGCCTTTCTCTGTTCACACAGATGGTCCAACATATGGAGGGTGGAATTCCAACAGGTGGAAATGTCACATATCAGCCTATGTTGGGGGATGTTATTCTACCGTTGAAGCTCAAGGAGGGTGTGCTTTGCAATGTATGAGTGGCTGAAGTGCAAGCAAAGTTTCCTGGCCATTTTTAGGATGTCTTGCAGATGGGTGGACGACTTTAGGAACAGCTTGCCAACCAGATTGAACGCGTGTGTCATACAGGGCACATGGTTCAGCCCTCCTTGATGCAACGCCAACACAATGTTCTT
Organism: Bufo gargarizans; assembly: GCF_014858855.1. Classification (NCBI taxonomy): domain Eukaryota; kingdom Metazoa; phylum Chordata; class Amphibia; order Anura; family Bufonidae; genus Bufo; species Bufo gargarizans. The sequence continues at coordinate 445,370,174 of NC_058082.1, read as the reverse complement.
CTCATTGTTGGTCACCATGGTTCCGATTTTGAGTTGTCACAGAGAAAGACAGCATTTGATTTTTGCTGAAGGACATGGAGCAGTTCTTCCCCTGTGTGACTCTGTTCACCCAGGAAATGGAGGTGCAGAACAGCGTGACAACTCAGTGCCCTGCACATGTGGTATACTTGAGGGGAACTGCAAATTTTCCCTGCAGTGGACGCTGAGGGCATAGTGGAGGATGAGGAGACATTGTCGCAGGACCAACGGAGTGAGAATGTGGAGGCGGAAGCGGAGTCATCTGGCCAAGTTGCTGGTGTGGCTGTGCAGGAGTCACATTCACCTAGTGGGCCGTAAAGGAGATGTAATGTCCTTTACAATAGTTACAGCTCCACACGATGGCGCTGCCATGCCCTTTTTTTCAGACACCGACAGGCTCAAGGACTGGACCACCTTCTGTTCTACATGTGTGTTCAGGTCTGGTACTGCCTTTTTTGCAAAGAAATGACAGCTTGGGACTCTCCAGCTCAGCTGGGCACAAGCCATCAGTTCTCTGAAAGGTGCAGAGTCCACCACTTGGACAGAGAGGGACTGCAGCACCAGCAACTTGGTAAGGAGCACATTGAGCTTCTGTGCCATTGGATGAGTGCACTCATATTGTTATCTCTTGGCAATCGCTTTGGTGATCGATTGCTGATGGAATGAGTGGAGTAGGATGAGAGGGAGCATCAGGACCAGCAGATGATGGGAAGGACAGACAGCTCCCTTCGGCTGAGGTGGAGCAGCCTTTACTGCCTGATACTGGGTGCGTGCCACTGGGTGATGCAGCAGTTGCTGCGCAGGCTGGACCACCACATCGGAGCCACGGTTCACCCAGGCCACTTTATGGTGACGTTGCATATGTTGACGCCCTGGCGACGCTTCACCTTCTGCCCACAGATTCTACATATGGCCACGTTCACCTACCTCCGTGAACCCCTGCAGCCCTAATTCTCTGGCAGGTAGGTTCCCACTAAGTGGGTGGTCTACCCCAAGCACGTTTTTTTCTCCTGACCTCCCACTGCTGCCACCCTGCTGACTCCCGGCTACGCTAGCGACTTGCTGGCTCCGCTGCTGCCTCACGGGCAAGCTGCCACCCTATTCTCCCGATGATAATGGAGCTCCTTCGTCACCTGGCTCCAAAGTGTGATCAGCTACATCATCATCATCATCGAGTACTGTCTGCTTGTCAATGATGTCCTCCTCAACCGTCTCTGGGTCAGGAGCCTGACCGCTCGCAACACCAGATCCCAGGCCACGCTCCTCATCACTACTTGCCCGCCTAGCAGAGGAAGTGGCAGATGTATCCTCCAGATCTTGGCTAGGCAGTAGCTGCTGACTACCCTCTAGTACAGTAGCTCATCCTCGCTGAAAATTGTAATTAAGCCTACGGCATATAATACTTCTCGCGGTGGGAAAAATGAAAATGACAAAGGAAGGTTCAGGAAAGCTGGGGGCACATGGCCTGCTCCCAGGCCATGCCAACTAAGCGTCGTGTCAGAGGAACCCACCGACTTTTAGCTTGGGTTGTCTGATGTCACTTAGGACCAAGTGGATGACCCATTCAACCATTCAAAGACAGCTGGGTTGCTGGTGAAGACACGACCGCTAGATGACACCGTAAACTCAGGCCTCTCGCTGAGAACTCTGCTGCCACGCTCCCTAATTCTGATGTGACCTCTGCCTGCACCAGAAACATTTAGGCCTCTGCTACTCCCCTGTGCAGGGTCTAGCACTTCTCTGTCTGACATTTTGTTGGATTTAAAAATGCAGATAACTGAACAGCTGAGCGCCAAATATATTTAATCTTTTTCTGTTAATACACCTCATAAAAAGCTTTAGAACAGATAACTGCACCGCTGAACGGCAAATATATTTTTTGTTTTTCCGCTAATACACGTCACAAAAGGCTTTAGAACAGTTAACTGCACCGCTGAGCGACAAATATATTTTTACTTTTTCTGCTAATACTTGCAACAAAAGTCATATAAACAGATAACTGCACCCCTGAACGGCAATTTTTTTTTGGTTTTTCCGCTAACACACATCAGAAATGGCTTTACAACAAAAAACTGCAGCACTGAGCGACAAATATAATTTTTCATTTTACGGTAATACACGTCACAAAAGGCTTTAGAACAGATAACTGCACCAGTAAATGGCAAATACATCTTTCCTTCATTCGCTAATACATGCCACAAAAGGCTTTACAACAGATAACTGCACTGCTGAGTGGCAAATATATATTTTTCTTTTTCCGTTAATACACTTCACAAAAGGCTTCACAACAAATAACTGCACTGCTGAGTGGCAAATATATATTTTTCTTTTTCCGTTAATACACCTCACAAAAGGCTTTAGAACAGATAACTGCACCACTGAACAGCAAATATATTTTTTCTTTTTCCGCTAATATACATCACAAAACATTTTTCACAACAGACAATTGCATCGCTGAGCGGCAAATATATATTTTGTTTTTCCGGTAATACACGTCACAAAAGGCTTTATAACAAATAACTGCACCGCTGAGAGGTAAATATTATTTTACATTTTCCGCTAATACGCGTCACAAAAGGCTTTTCAACATAACTGCACCGCTAAGCGGCAAATATATTTTTTCTTTTTCCGCTAATACACATCACAAAAGGTTTTACAACAGATATCTGCACTGCTACACGGCAAATATATTTTTTCTTTTTCAGCTAATACACATTACAAAAGGCTTTAAGGCTGGGTTCAGACCTGAGCGTACTGAACGTACTGTATGCGCGATTGTACGGGCGTTTGCAATCGCACATACAGAGACAAGCGAACGCCCATTGTCGCGCGTTCCCGCTGAAGTCTATGTAGGGGAACACGCGACAAGACGCCCCAAAGAAGCTCATGTACTTCTTGGGGCATCGGGCGTTTTACAGCGCGATCGTACGCGCTGTAAAACACTCAGGTGAGAACCATTCCCATAGGGAATCATTTTTTTTCTTTTTCCGCTAATACACGTCACAAAAGGCTTTACCACAGACACAGTAACTGCACCGCTGAGAGGCAAATATATTTCTTCTTTTTCCCCTAATACACATCACAAAAGGCTTTAGAACAGATAACTGCACCGCTGGGAGGAAAATATATTTTTTCTTTTTCCACTAATACATCTCGCAATAGAATTTAGAACAGATAGCTGCATGGCTGAGCATCAAATATATTTTTTCTTTTTCCACTAATACACATAAAAAAAGGCTCTATCACAGATAACTGCACTGCTGAGAGGCAAATATATTGTTTCTTTTTCCGCTAATATATGTCACAAAAGGCTTTAGAACAGATAAATGCACCGCTGAGAGGCAAATATATATTTCCTTTTTCCTCAAATAAACGCCACAAAAGGATTTACAACAAATAACTGGACCGGTGAGCGGCAAATATATTTTTTGTTTTACCACTAATACAGGTCACAAAAGGATTTAGAACAGATGACTGCACAGATGAATAGCAAATTTTTTTTTTCTTTTTCCGCTAATAAACATCACAAAAGGCTTTAGAACAGATAACTGCACCGTTGAAAACAAATATATTTTTTCTTTTTCCGCTAATACACGTAACAAATAGCTTTCTAACAAATAACTGCACTGCTGAGCGGCAAATATAATTTTTCTTTTTCCGCTAATACATGTCACAAAAGGCTTTAGAACAGTTAATTGCACTGATAAGCGGCAAATGTATTTTTTCTTTTTCTCTGATAATACATGTCACAAAAGGCTTTAGAACAGATAAGTGCACCGCTGAGCGGCAAAAATATTTTTAGTTTTTTTGCTAACACAAGTTACAAAAGACTTTTCAACAGATAACTGCAATGCTGAACGACAAATATATATTTTCTTTTTCCGCTAATACAAGTCACAAAAGGCTTTACAACAGATAACTGCACCACTGAGAGGAAAATATATTTAGTTTTCCGCTAATGCACCTCACAATAGGCTTTCGAACAGATAACTGCACTGCTGAGCGGCAAATATGTTTTTTCTTTTTCCGGTAATGCACATAAAAAAAAGACTTTACCACAGATAACTGCACTGCTGAGGCAAACATATTGTTTCTTTTTCCACTAATACACGTCACAAAAAGATTTAGAACAGATAACTGCACGACTGAGCGGCAAATATATATATTTTTCGCTAATACATGTCATAAAAGGCTTTACAACAAATAACTCCACCGCTATGCGGAAAATATTAATATTTTTTTTACGCTAAAACACGTCACAAAAGGCTTTGGAACAGATAATTTCACTTCTGAGCAGCAAATATATTTTTTTCATTTTCCGCTAAAACTTGTCACAAAAGTCTATAGGACAGATAATTAAACCGCTGAGCGGCAAATATATTTTTTCTTTTTCCGCTAAAACACGTCAAAAAAGGCTTTGGAACAGATAACTGCACTTCTGAGCAGGAAATATATTTTTTCTTTTTCCGCTAAAACTAGCCACAAAAGTCTTTAGAACAGATAATTGAACTGGTGAGCAGCAAATATATTTTTACTTTTTCTGCAAAAACTTGCCACAAAAGACTTTAGAACAGATAACTACACTGTTGAGGGCAAATATATTTTTTGTTTTTCCACTAATACACGTCAAAAAAGGCTTTAGAATAGATGACTGCACCGCCGAATAGCAAATATATATTTTTCCACTATTAAACGCCACAAATGGCTTTACAACAGATAACTGCACCGCTGAGAAGCAAACATATTTTTTTCCTTTTTCCTCTAATACACATCACAAAAGGCTTTAGGACAGATAACTGCACCGCTGAGTGACAAATATATCTTTCCTTTTTCCGCTAATACACATCACAAAAGGCTTTACAATACATAACTGCACGACTGAGCGTCAAATATATTTTTTCTTTTTCTGATAATACACATAAAAAAGGCTTTATCACAGATAACTGCACTGCTGAGAGGCAAATATATTGTTTCTTTTTCCGCTCATATCCGTCACAAAAGTCTTCAGAACAGATAACTGCACCACTGAGCAGCAATTATTTTTTTTTTTTTCGCTAATACACGTCACAAAAAGATTTAGAACAGATAACTGCACCGCTGAGCGGAAAATATACATAAATTTTTCCATCTAATACACATCATAAAAGGCTTTACAACAAATAACTGCACCGGTGAGAGGCAAATATATTTTTTATTTTTTCTTTTTCCACTAATACACGTCATAAAAGGCTTTACAACAAATAATGGCACCGCTGAGTGGAAAATATATATATATTTTTTTACGCTAATACACGTCACAAAAGGCTTTAGAACAGAAAATTGAACCGCTGAGCAGCAAATATATTTTTTCTTATTTTGCTAATATACATCAAAAAAGGCTTTAGAACTGATAACTACACTGCTGAGCGGTAAATATATTTTTTATTTTTCCGCTAATACACATCACAAAAAGCTTTAGTACAGATAACTGCACCGCTGAACAGCAAATATAATTTTTCTTTTTCCGCTAATACACGTCACAAATGGCTTTACAACAATTAACTTCACCGCTGAGTGGCAAATTTAATTTTTCTTTTTCCGCTAATACATGTCACTAAAGGCTTTAGAATAGATAACTGCACCACTGACCGGCAAATATAATTTTAGTTTTTCCGTTAATACACGTCACAAAATACTTTAGAACAGATAACTGCACTGCTTTAGCAGCAAATATATATTTTCTTTTTCCACTAATATATGTCACAAAAACCTTTACAACAAATAACTGCATGCCTGAACGGCAAATATATTTTTTCTTTTACCCTAATACATGTCGCAAAAGGCTTTAGAAAAGTTAATTGCACCGCCAAGCAGAAAATGTATTTTTTTCTTTTTCTGATAATATATGTCACAATAGGCTTTAGAACAGATAAGTGTACCGCTGAGCGGCAAATATATTTTTTGCGTTTCCACTAATACAAGTTACAAAAACGCTTTGGCCAAATGCACACAGCTGTGTTCCACGGCCGAGAGCTGTCCGTGGTATGCCGGGCTGGATTTCTGTTTAGAGCAGGAGCGCACGGCGTCATTGGTTGCTATGACGCTGTGCGCTTCATGTCGCCTCTGCACTACAGTAATACACTATATGAGTGTATTACTAATGATGCCGTGCGCTCCTGCTCTGAACAGGAATCCAGTCCGACATACCACGGACCGCTCTCGGCCGCGGAACACGGCCGAGTGCATTCGGCCTTTAGAACAGATAACTGCAATGCTGAAAGGCATATATTTTTTCTCTTTTTCCACTAAAGGCTTTAAAACAAATAACTGCACCGCTGAGTGGCAAAAAAAAAGTATCTTTTTCCGCTAATACACGTTAGAAAAGGCTTTACAGCAAATAACTGCACCGCTGAGCGGCAAATATATATTTTCTTTTTCTACTAATACACATCACAAATGGCTTTACAACAGATAATTGAACCGCTGAGCGGCAAATATATTTTTTGCTTTTCCACTACCTCTTGAAGCTCATCAAGAGAATGCCAAGAGTGTGCAAAGCAGTAATCAAAGCAAAAGGTGGCTACTTTGAAGAACCTAGAATATGACATATTTTCAGTTGTTTCACACTTTTTTATTATGTATATAAGTCCACATGTGTCAATTCATAGTTTTGATGCCTTCAGTGTGAGTCTACAATTTTCATAGTCATGAAAATAAAGAAAACTCTTTGAATGAGAAGGTGTGTCCAAACTTTTGGTCTGTACTGTATATATTTTTTTCCCGCTAATACACACCACAAAAGGCTTTAGAACAGATAACTGCACTATTGAGTGGCAAATATATTTTTACTATTTCCACTAATGCATGACAAAAAGGGCTGAAATTTTAGCACTTCAACTCACAACTGCTAATAAGCCCTTTTTTCCCACTAATAATAAGTCAAAAAATGCTTTAGAACATATAACTACACCACACAAGGGCAAATAAGACGTAGAAATATTGCCTTGTGATAAAACCTCTTAATGCCTGTATCAATCAGCCCTTGCACCCTAATAAGAAGGGTTTGCTGGAATTACAGAGATGTATAATGGCAATTTGTATCCCCAGTTAGTGCTGCAAGGTGTAATAGGAATATTCCTATTACCCAGGCTGTAACCTTTCCTACTGGACACTGTTCAACATAAAAGCTGTTGAATGATTTCTCCCTTTCCTTTCCCTACACCTTGAATAATTTTTTCCTGCACTTATAAATCTTTTTTTTTAGCACACTGTCCTTAGCGCCTGCAGACATCTCTCCCTGCACTAAGTACACTGGTTAACCCTTTGAGAACCATAAGATTACCGTCATCAATATAAAAATAATCATATTTTTTTTTCCATTTAAGAATGTATTTGAACAATAAATAAAACCATTTCCACACTTGTGTCATTTTTGGGGGAGGAGTTATGACACGGGACAAATGTGACTAATTAGGTTACTTTTAATGGAAGGCCAAAAGAAGCTAATTTTTTTTTTGTTAAGGCAACTGAAGTTCGTACACTTCAGTTGCTGTAACTAAGCCATTTCATGAAATAACTGGCAAAAAGCTAGATCCATTTGTTGATAAGAACTTATATTTTGACCAAAAAAAAAAAAGTATTTTAAGTTCTTAATCAGATGATACAGGAAATTAAAAGAAAATGGGACAAATACGTCCCTTGGTCCTCAAAGGGTTAATGGCAGAATCTAAGATGGCTGCCGCTATTTATAGGGCTGTGACATTACAAGGTTGCCTGGCTGCTGATTGACTACATGCATGGCATTATGGGTGATCCCGCCTTCCCAGAGTTCCTTTCTCCATGTCCTCACACGTGCAGCCATTTTAGGAAAACATGCTATTCTTTACCACAAAGTGCGAGGTAATTCTGCTTTGCCGCAAATCAAATTTTTCCTGAAATTCGGATCGAATTCTACTTCGTCAGCTTTGATTTGCTCATCTCTAATATAGGGTAGTAGAGTGTCTTGAAATGTTGAAAAGGTTGTAGAAAGGAGTCAGGCCATTGGGGCCTGGGCATTTATTTTTTGGTGCAGAGTTAAAGGAATTTAAGATCTCTTGTGTTGTGAAGGATTTTCAAAGGTTTTCTGCTTGCTTGGGGAGAGATGGATGGGAGGTTAATAGAGTCTAAGAACTGCTAAATTAAATCTGTCTTTACTTTCGAATCATCTGTTGAGAAGGTTTAGGTTATATAATCAGAAATAAAATTCCTCTGCTATATCAGAAGTGGTGTAGTGTTTAACATGAGGTGGTGAGCGAATTTCAGGAATGAATGATTTCACTTTATGAGCTTTTACTTGTGCTAACATTAATTTTGTGGGTATATTCTATGTGCATAATATTTGTGTTGAAATGAGAGGTAGAGCTTGTCAGATTCTAGATTAAGTATGCTTTAAGTTATGCTTGCAGAGATTGTAATGTAGTGGCATTGGCGGCAACAAGAGATTTCTTTCTCTGTCTTTCTACTTAGCAATACTTTCTAGGACAGTGATGGATAACCTTGGCACTCCATCTGTGGCAAAACTACAACTCCCAAGATGCCCCCCTTGCTTGGCTGCTCTCAGAACTCTATAGAAATAAATTGAGCATGCTGGGAGTTGTAGTTTCACCACAGCTGGAGTGCCAAGGTTAGCCATCACTGTTCTAGGAGATCCTGGATCTGCTTGTCCCTTTGCTTTATAACATATGAAGCTAGAGAAATAAGTTCTCCTCTGAAATATGCTTTATGGGATTCCCACAACAAAGTTGTGGGAGTGTCTCCAATATAATCACTTGTGAAGAAATTAGATAGTTTACCAGCCAATCGTTTATGATTTGTACGGTGCTTCAGAATGGTTTTGTTAAGACGCCATGTGGGGGATTGTTTCAGCAGTGATTGAATGTGCATTTTCAAAGAGACGAAAGAGTGGTCTGAAAATGCACAAGATAGTATGTCTAAATTTTAGCAATTTTGCAAAAGATCTGTTGGGACTAAAAAGTAATCTAGGCGGCATTAGGAGTTACAGTACAGACCAAAAGTAATATGCATATATACATAACAAAAAAGTGTGAAACAACTGAAAATATGTCATATTCTAGGTTCTTCAAAGTAGCCACCTTTTGATTTGATTACTGCTTTGCACACTCTTGGCATTTTTTTGTTGAGCTTCAAGAGGTAGTCACCTGAAATGGTCTTCCAACAGTCTTGAAGGAGTTCCCAGAGATGCTTAGCACTTGTTGGCCCTTTCGCTTTTTACTCTGCAGTCCAGCTCACCCCAAACCATCTCGATTGGGTTCAGGTCCGGTGACTGTGGAGGCCAGGTCATTTGGCGCAACACCCCATCACTCTCCATCATGGTCAAATAGCCCTTACACAGCCTGGAGGTGTGTTTGGGGTCATTGTCCTGTTGAAAAAAAAAATGATGGTCCAACTAAACGCAAACCGGATGGAATAGCATGCTGCTGCAAGATGCTGTGGTAGCCATGCTGGTTCAGTATGCCTTCAATTTTGAATAAATCCCCAACAGTGTCACCAGCAAAGCACCCCCACACCATCACACCTCCTCCTTCATGCTTTACGGTGGGAAGCAGGCATGTAGAGTCCATCCGTTCACCTTTTCTGCATCGCACAAAGACACGGTAGTTGGAACCAAAGATCTCAAATTTGGACTCATCAGACCAAAGCACAGATTTCCACTGGTCTAATGTCCATTCCTTGTGTTCTTTAGCCCAAATAAGTCTCTTCTGCTTGTTGCCTGTCCTTAGCAGTGGCTTCCTAGCAGATATTCTACCACGAAGGACTGATTCACACAGTCTCCTCTTAACAGTTGTTCTAGAGATGTGTCTGCTGCTAGAACTCTGTGTGGCATTGACCTGGTCTCTAATCTGAGCTGCTGTTAACCTGCGATTTCAGAGGCTGGTGACTCGGATGAACTAATCTTCCGCAGCAGAGGTGACTCTTGGTCTTCCTTTCCTGGGGCGGTCCGCATGCGAGCCAGTTTCTTTGTAGCACTTGATGGCACTTGATGGTTTTTGTGACTGCACTTGGGGATACTTTCAAAGTTTTCCCAATTTTTCGGACTGACTGACTTTCATTTCTTAAAGTAATGATGGCCACTCGTTTTTCTTTACTTAGCTGCTTCTTTTCTTGTCATAATACAAATTCTAACAGTCTATTCAGTAGGACTATCAGCTGTGTATCCACCTGACTTCTCCACAACGCAACTGATGGTCCCAACCCCATTTATAAGGCAAGAAATCCCACTTATTAAACCTGACAGGGCACACCTGTGAAGTGAAAACCATTTCAGGTGACTACCTCTTGAAGCTCATCAAGAGAATGCCAAGAGTGTGCAAAGCAGTAATCAAAGCAAAAGGTGGCTACTTTGAAGAACCTAGAATATGACTTATTCTCAGTTGTTTCACACTTTTTTGTTATGTATATAATTCCACATGTGTTAATTCATAGTTGTGATGCCTTCAGTGTGAATCTACAATTTTCATAGTTGTGAAAATAAAGAAAACTCTTTGAATGAGAAGGTGTGTCCAAACTTTTGGTCTGTACTGTATGTCGGGGAGAATAATGAGTATAGTCTCTTTCCAGGTGGTCAAAAAAGCTTCATACATCTCTATAATCCAAGAGATGTAGTGATTGTTTAAGCTTACTGAGTAATTTGGTGATAGTAGTTTGGCCAGTAGAGGAATCCACAATAGGATTGACGCTGGGTTCAGACCTGAGCGTTCGCGATGGAGCTCTCTGTATGCGCAATTATACGGGCGTTTGCAATCGTGCATACAGAGACAACGCCCATTGTCGCGCGTTTCCGCTGAAGTCTATGTACGGGAACGCGCGAAAGACTCCCCAAAGAAGCTCATGTACTTCTTGGGGCGTCGGGCGTTTTACGCGCTGTAAAACGCTCAGGAGAGAACCATTCCCATAGGGAATCATTGGTTCTTGCCTGTTGAGCTTTTTACAGCGCGTAGGAACGCGCTGTAAAACACTCAGGTCTGAACCCAGCCTAAAGGTCACCTTAAAATCTCCTCCCAGGAGTGTGAAGCCTTCAGCATATTCAGAAAAATGCTTGAGAGCTGCTGTGAACCGTTGCACTTGATTTTGATTAGGTGCATAGAAATTCCCAATCATAAGTTGGTTTGCCACTTTCCCCTTCACAAACACTGTCTTCCACATCGTTGAGGTGTGAGATGTGTGAGAAAGGTGTACTCCTACTGAAACCTATGTTAACTTCTCAGGAGGTCCCAGACTGCAAAGAACTATGGTATCATTATGAGAAAAAAGATCTGGTCATGTCAGGGACATGACCTGATTTAAAGTGGGTTTCTTGTATATATTAATATGTTTTTTCCTCAGGAAAGAAACAGTCTGATCTCTTTATGCTGGTGCGATCATGGCTTGCACATTATAAGATAGAAATTTAATGTCAGCCATGGCAGTTTGGGGCCCCGAGTGGAACCAAGGAGAGCCAATGAATCTTCAGCAGTAGAGATGAGCGGAATAGGCATTATTCTTTTTCACAATATTTTGCAAATTTTTCACATAATATTCACAAATAATTAGCAAATTCTAGAATTTGTGATCTCCAGTCATTGTTTTCGCGTTTGCGCAAATCGGCACTGATGATGCATATATTTTTTGCACAATACATGCAACTTCACATTTTATCAGGTCTGAGAAGATATTACTGATTGGTGCACTAAGTATTGTTGTGACATCAAAGCACTATGTCTGTAGCATGTACGTATGGACAGCAGAGAAACAGTAATTCCTATCACACTACCTAACACCCTGCACTGGAAGCTATAAGCTACACTATATCACCATCGAACCTACACTGTCTATCTCCCACTAACTATCTGTATTATATATATGAGCTAACTAACTATCTTTTTTTTTTTTTTTTTTTACAAACTTTATTATTTTCTAAAGCAAATATACAATAGCATAGCATTCAACTATACATAAACAATTATAAACATTTGACATAATTAACCCTGTTTACCCCCCCTCCCTTATTCCACTGCTGCGGGACCACCCATATCTTAATTTCTCCTGCGGTTTCCGTTTCCGGAACCACCTACAACCAAGCTTTTGAGGGAAGGACCCTACCCTCTCTAGAGTTACTCTAAATTCAATTCTAATTCCAATTTCCCTGCCATCCTCCTATAGGCATCAATATTGTCCATCCGAACTCTCCATTCATTAATAATAGGGCTATTTTTTGTACCCCAATATTTAACAATCAGGGCCTTTGCTACCACAAAGCCCTCCAGACATACTCGTGTCTGGTAGGGCGTCAGATCAGAAGGAGAGAAGTTGCACAATATTGCCTGCATAAAACATGGATTCAATTTGATCTTATATCTTCTAAATATTCCTCATAGATATTAGTCCAGAAGCCCTCTCACCTTTGGGCAAGTCCAGAATAGGTGACCTAGGTCAGCATTTTCTGCTAGAACATTTCCAACACAGGTCCCATTTTTTCCCTATATATTTTAGCGAGGAAGGCAGGGGAGTAAGTAGGCGATGTACAACCTTAAACTGGGTAAGTCTATATTTCTGACAAAGTCGATACTTTTTTTATATTTTGATATATTATATCCCATTCCAGTTACTACCATCACCCAATTCAGCCTCCCAACCGCCCTCGCTTTTGAAATTTGGTTATTTCCCCTAAACAGTCCCGAAATCTATGATATATTTGAGAGAGTGTAAGTTGTCTGTCCCTTAATCTAAAACAATAATCCAAAAAGGAGTTTGCTCTAACAGTCAAAAGACTTTTATCCTCAGTATTCCTATATGCATGACTAATTTGTGCATATCTATAGCTATCCATAAAGGTTACTGGTGTACCCTTTACCAATACTTCCAAAGGGATAATATTACCATGTGATATTATGTGAGTTAAGCGGTTAATACCACGTGAATTCCAATATTTGTGATCTTTAATTGACATAAATTCTACTAAATTATAATTGTGCCAAAGTGGAGTAAAGTGAGTAGGGTTTTTTACGCCCAGTACTTTCTTAATCTTTTTTCCAAACCCTATTTAGTGTATCACTAATAAGACATTGTTATTTCCTTCTACCCGGATGTCCAGTCTCCAGAATAGAAAATATATCCCCATGTGACCCCTGGAATTCCCTTGCCAGGATACCTAACAATAGAGCAGACTGGTGGTCTGCCCCCCCCCCCCCCCGCCCACACACCACTTTATCTGAGCGGCAAGATAGTATCCTTGAAGGAAGGGGAGGGACAGACCACCATCTCTCTCAAAAAGACAAAGATATTTTTGCTTGATCCTAACACTACCCCTCCCCCAGATCAACTCATTCAATAATTTATCTAGCAGCCCGAAAAAGAAATCTTCAATCCATATCAGACACACTGTCAGGGGATATAAGGCAATAGGGAGAACCACCATCCTTATTAGTGCAATTCTTTCCACCTGTGATAGGGGCAACTTCTGCCAGGTCCGGATCTTATCTCTAACCTTATTGATCATAGGGGTAATATTTAGGGAATTGTATCTGGATAAATCAGCACTTATTCTAATGCCCAGATATCGGATAGAATCGGTTAATCCAAGTAGCCTGATACCAAAAAATCCCTCTGGGGGTGCTCGAACAAGGGGAAGAAGTTAAGACTTATCCCAATTTACTTTATACCCTGATAATAAACCATATTCTCTAAAAAATTTCATAATTGGTGTAACAGCTTTCCACCCTTGCCTCAAAAATATTAAATATCATCCGCATATAAACTGATCTTATCTGCCTCTCCACTCCCACAAAAACCGATGATCTCATTTGATTGTCTGATTTTACATGCAAGAGGTTCCAAAGCCAAGGCGAATATCAAAGGTGAGAGGGGGCACCCCTGCCGGGTACCACGCTGTAACAGGATCTGTTCAGAGTCAGACCCATTTATCCTAACCCTGGCATTAGAATCACAATAAAGTAGTTGTATCCATTTAATGAAATGTTTCCCCAGGTTCATTCTATCCAAGGTTCCCCACAGGAAGGGTCACTCCACCCTGTCAAAGGCCTTCTCGGCATCCAATGACAGGATGGAGCGGTCCTCTCCTTCCCCAACATAGATGTTTAAAAGGGCTCTACGAATACTAGATTGCATATCACGTTTGGGGACAAATCCAGTCTGATCAGGATGAATCAGACAGTAAATGACCCCCCTCAACCTATTTGCAAGCAACTTAGCTAGTATCTCATAGTCGGTATTGAGTAATGAAATTGGGCGATATGCCCCTACCTCAGTCTTATCCTTATCCTTCTTCAGAATCAAGGAGATGGAGGCCTCCCTCATAGAAGGGGTGAGTGAACCACTCCTCCAAGACTCATTGAACATCTAAAGAAGGAAAGGCAACACCAGTTTTGCGATAAACTCTATAAAATTTGAAAGGCAGGTCATCCCTGCCTGGGACCGTATTACCTTTAATGCTGTCGACGGCCGCCTCCACCTCCTCAAGGGTAATTGGTGAATTTAGTTTAAAGCAATTCTGCTCAGAGAGGCAGGGATGTTCAACACCATCAAAGAACAGGGCCCGGGCTCCATCATCCATCCCAAGGTCCGACTGATATACCCTAGTAAAGTGTTCCAAAAAGGCGGCTTTAATTTTAAAACATTAGTTAGGGCACCAGTGGACAACTTTATTTGACCTATGTGGTTTTGGGTCCGTTGATTAGCAATTACGGAAGACAACATTTAGCCTGTCTTGCCTTTTTCAAAAAAATCTTGCTGTCCCGCAAAAAAGGACCTATGCTGTGCTTTTTCACAAAGAAAGGACTGATATTTCTTCTTGGCCTCCATTAATGTGAGTCGGATATTTTCCTCATTCTTTCTAGCTAATTCTACCTCCAAAGCCCTTACCCTTTCTACCAATTTATTTTCAGTACTGGCATATTCCACCATTTTCCTCTTAATCCTCATACTATATACCCCTCTAATCATAGCCTTCAAAGAATCCCACACATAATGAATATGTGTGGATCCATAATTTAATGCCCAAAATTCTAAAATATCCTTCCCGATCCTTTCTTGGTCGCCGACCACATGGATCCAATGTGGATTTAATCTGAAGGATTTTATCCCTTCTACGGACAGTGAATCAGCCATCGACACCAACATTGGGGTATGGAGAAAAAAAGGGTTGAGAAAATCCAGCTTCAATTAAAAAGGAATAGGCGTTTATTCAGCTTGCGGTTAAAAACTCATCCGAGGATACAAAATAGCAGTCTTGTCTAAGCTTTTCGGGCTACTAGAAACAATTCCAGCCCTTCTTCATGACATGGGGTATGGTCAGATATTCCGTGTGGTTCATACTTACTATCCGTTCTAAAAAGTCCGGACTCGCCAAAGTCAAATCTATCGTTGACATGACCCCGCAGGATCTGTTAAAACAGGAGAAAGCAATTTTTTCCCCATACATAAACTGCCACACATCTATAAAACCCATCTCCCGGGAGATCTTGCTAAGGGTCGTAGACTGATCATTTATGGTCCCCCCTCCACTTAGCAGAGATACCCTATCCCCATTATCCATAACAGACTTAAAATCTGCCAACACTAATATAGGACATGGATCCCTCTTACAGGCATACCCCGCTAGTTTCCTCAGCACTTCCGACGAGAAGGGAGGAGGGATATATACAAATGCAAGAACGCATATCAGTCCCATCCATCGGCCATATAGAAAGACAAATCGCCCCTCCTTATCAATCCATTGATCATATGAGTTGTAATCAACATTCCTATGTATATAGACACTTACTCCTCTTGAATAGGCCGAGTGGTGGGAGTGATACTCGTACCGTGACCAAGATTTTCGCATATATCACAATTTTTCGTCAGTACAATGCGTCTCAAGCAATCCCACAATAGCAGGTAAATGTCTAGAGACAATATCAAAGACCACCCTCCGCTTAATCTTGTCTGCCAGCCTGCAGATATTCCATGTTAATATACGTGGCATTTACATAATAACGGTGGATGGTCAGGTCTATCTCTCCTATTCTCTATTCTATGTTGGGTCTCGCAGCAGTGGAACTCTCCCCCCCCCCACCCCCAACTCCCCATGGCGCAAAGGACAGTAAATTCCCATGCTCCTCTTACACATCGCCTAGGCCGCGTCCCACCACCGCCCCCCACCCCCCCTCCCTCCCCGGCACTCTATATGCTATATTTCACCAGCATAACCAATACCAAGGACCGCCTCTGCCTGGAAAATAATGGTAATAAAAAACATATAATTCATAAGTAAATATAACAAAAACAAAGAAACAAAAACAAAGAAAAGGGGAGAAACAAAGAAGAAAGGGCAAAGAAAAAAATGAAAAAAATGAGGAGGGCCATCCAGCTGCAAATCTCATAGCTCCCTGGCATCCAGCCAGGTAGAGGCCTCCTCAGTGCTGGGGAAGAACATAACAGTGTCCATATATACTACTCTTAATTTAGCCGGGAAGATCATCAAATATTTAATATTAGCATTGATTAAACGTTTCTTGACGTCCCCGAATTGCCTTCTTTTAAGTTGTGTAGAAAAGGAAAAGTCAGGGTAGATTGAGATCTTGTTTCCATTATAGATAAAGTCCCCTATTTCTCTTTTCCGGCTCAATACTTTATCCCGATCACAGGAACATAGAATTTTAGCAAGAATCCTACGTGGGGGGCCACCAACCAGAGATTTTTTATTAAAGACCCTGTGTGCACGCTCAATCATAAATTGTGATGAAAAAGATTCTTGACCCATAACATCCATCAACCATTTCTGAATAAATCCCCCTGGGTCACCCCCCTCTGATCCTTCAGGGAAACCTATCAATCGGATATTCCCTCTACGTGCCAGATCAGTTAATTTTTCCTTCAGGGCCTAATGTTCTTCATCTATCATCTCACTTTTTTTTCCTAATATAGAAACTTTTTTTTTTTTTGTGGCCTTTAGAGAGATTTCAGTTTCTTTGACTCTGGGGTGAATTTTATCCATATCATGCCGGATGAAGGAAATATTAGATTGCATTGAGCCCACAGTAGTAGTTAATGTTCCTAAAGCTTGGTTGGTTATTTTTAAAGCTTCAAAAATATCCCCCAATTTTTGCTCAATTGTTTCCATATGGGTATATATCTGATTGTCTATAGCCTCTTTTCCAACATTATCGGGGGACATTGCCCCATTTATGTTCTCTTCCCGTTCCTCTAAACAGGCAACCGCTTTCATTGTGCTTTTAGTTTTAGTAGGGGAGGATTTCAAGTACCTTTCTATATTATATTTAGGGCTCTTCCCTTCTATACCTTTAGGAGACGTAGTGCTAAGGGATTTCCTATTTATTATTTTTGGTGTTTTGGGAGCCCAACCTTTTCTTTTTTTTTTTTTCTGTCTCTTAAAAATAGAGCTAGAGTTGAGCGAACACCTGGATTTTCGTGTTCGAGAAGTTCCGCCGAACTTCCCGGAAATGCTCGGGTTCGAGATCCGAACCCGACCCGAACTTCGTCCTGAACCCCATTGAAGTCAATGGGGACCCGAACTTTGTCGGCACTAAAAAGGCTGTAAAACTGCCCAGGAAAGGGCTAGAGGGCTGCAAAAGGCAGCAAAATGTAGTTAAATCCCCTGCAAACAAATGTGGATAGGGAAATGAATAAAAATTAAAATAAATAAAAATTAACCAATATCAATTGGAGAGAGGTCCCATAGCAGAGAATCTGGCTTCATGTCAGCAGAGAATCAGTCTTCATGTCATAGCAGAGAATCAGGCTTCACGTCACTGGAACAGTCCATTGTCATATATTTAGGCCCCGGCACCCAGACAGAGGAGAGAGGTCCCATAACAGAGATTCAAGCTTCATGTCATAGCAGAGAATCATGCTTCACATCACCCAAAACTGGAACAGTCCATTGTCATATATTTAGGCCCCGGCACCCAGACAGAGGAGAGAGGTCCCATAACAGAGATTCAGGCTTCATGTCAGCAGAGAATCAGTCTTCATGTCATAGCAGAGAATCAGGCTTCACGTCACCCACCACTGGAACAGTCCATTGTCATATATTTAGGCCTCGGCACCCAGACAGAGGAGAGAGGTCCCATAACAGAGATTCAGGCTTCATGTCAGCAGAGAATCAGTCTTCATGTCATAGCAGAGAATCAGGCTTCACGTCACCCAACACTGGAACAGTCTATTGTCATATATTTAGGCCCCGGCACCCAGACAGAGGAGAGAGGTCCCATAACAGAGATTCAGGCTTCATGTCAGCAGAGAATCAGTCTTCATGTCATAGCAGAGAATCAGGCTTCACGTCAAACACCACTGGAACAGTCCATTGTCATATATTTAGGCCCCGGCACCCAGGCAGAGGAGAGAGGTCCCATAACAGAGATTCAGGCTTCATGTCAGCAGAGAATCAGTCTTCATGTCATAGCAGAGAATCAGGCTTCACGTCAGCCAACACTGGAACAGTCTATTGTCATATATTTTGGCCCCAGCACCACACAGAGGAGAGAGGTCCCATAACAGAGATTTAGGCTTCATGTCAGCAGAGAATCAGGCTTCATGTCATAGCAGAGAATCAGGCTACACGTCACCCACCACTGGAACAGTCCATTGTCATATATTTAGGCCTCGGCACCCAGACAGAGGGGAGAGGTCCCATAACAGAGATTCAGGCTTCATGTCAGCAGAGAATCAGTCTTCATGTCATAGCAGAGAATCAGGCTTCACGTCAGCCAAAACTGGAACAGTCCATTGTCATATATCTAGGCCCCGGCACCCAGACAGAGGATAGAGGTCCCATAGCAGAGATTCAGGCTTCATGTCATAGCAGAGAAATATGCTTCACATCACCCAACACTGGAACAGGCCACTGTCAGATATTTTTAGGCCCCGGCACCCAGACAGAGGAGAGGTTCATTCAACTTTGGGTTGCCCCGCAATATAATGGTAAAATGAAAATAAAAATAGTTCCTTGTTTTTAAGGTGTTTACTCCACTGCAGTTCATGCTTTGCATGCAGGTGCCTGGTCATGCAGGTTGTGCTAAGGTTCAGAACGTTACTGCCTCGCTTCAGGGTCTGATGGCACAGCGTGCAAACCACTCGGGTCTTGTCGTCAGCACACTGTTTGAAGAAGTGCCATGCCAGGGAACTCCTTGAAGCTGCCTTTTGGGTGCTCGGTCCCAGATGGCGGCCGTCAGTAGCAGGCGGAGTCTCTTGGCGGCGGGTGTTCAGCTTTTGCCACTGCTCCCTCTTTTGCTACGCTGTTGGCTCGGTCTCACCACTGCCTCTTCCTCCGAACTGTGAAAGTCAGTGGCACGACCTTCATTCCATGTGGGGTCTAGGTCCTCATCGTCCCTTGCATCGTCTTCCGCCCAGTCTTCCTCCCTGACCTCCTGTTCAGTCTGCACACTGCAGAAAGAAGCAGCAGTTGGCACCTGTGTTTCGTCATCATCAGATGTGCTGAGGTGATATTCCCATGTCCTCATCATCAGGAAACATAAGTGGTTGTGCGTCAGTGCATTCTATGTCTTCCACCGCTGGGGAAGGGCTAGTTGGATGCCCTTGGGAAATCCTGCCAGCAGTCTTCAAACAGCGTAAGAACATGCTGCATAACTTGAGGCTCAGACAGTTTCCCTGATATGCATTGGGGTGATGTGACAGACTGATGGGCTTGGTTTTCAGGCGCCATCTGTGCGCTTTCTGCAGAAGACTGGGTGGGAGATAATGTGAACGTGCTGGATCCACTGTCAGCCACCCAATTGACTAATGTGATATGTGATATGGCTCTGATTCTGGATCTGACCCAATAGTCAGGGAAGGTTGATGTACTGCTCCGAATGGTATGAAATGATAGGCATACGTACGCCACGAGAGATCACACACAGACTGTCACAGAGAAGTCAATGCTAGATGTTCCGTTTATTATTCAGATTACATGATTTTTTATAGCAGGAAAAGGGGAACTTTATGACTCGGCTAATTTGATCTAATTGTCACATTACTAAGTCCCATGATAACGTATCACATTATCACTCCATACTTTAGCAAGAGTCAGCATTATGTCAGCAATATGTCAGCAATTTCAATATCATAAAGTGATTAGTAAGGGATTATTAAGGGAGCTGGCTGCTACTTCAGGGGCCATTTTGTTAAGCAAACTGTTAGATATAATACAAGCAAGTATACATTTGATACTAGATATATGATTCCACAACACCTGTACCTGCTCAGGCCTTACCATCCTTAGAACGGCATTGGGCCCCACCAAATATCGCTGTAAAATCTGGCAGCTACTGGGACCTGAGGTAGTTAATACACTAGGACGTGTGGCTTTGGCAGAATGGCCACATCCTCTCCCAGCACCAGAGGGTCCACTAACACCACCACGACCATGTCTGCGTCCCTTACTAGATGTTTTCCTCATTGTTACCGTTCACCACAATAAGAAAAAAATTATTTGGCCCAATGTATTGAATTACAAATTCAGGCCTTTTTTACAGACACCTAACACTATCTGGCTATCTATTTAGGTACCGTATTACACTAATACAGGCACAGCAGTAACGACAGATTTAGCTGAATATAAATTGTAGGCCTAGTATTTAGGCGCTGGATGACAGGTATACGTTTACAGACAGAATTAGACTTGGAAATGCACGGTAGCGTGTGTGTGAAGTTATTGAGAATGACCCTATCTGCACCTTCAATCTAATATACCCTTTTATGGATAGATTTAAAGTAGGCCTGATACAGCAGAAACCACTCATTTAGGGAATTGCTAAGTTGGGAATTGTATTTCAACCCAGAACAAAAACTGCACTTTGGCGGACACTAAATGAATTGACCAGCCTCAGCAATAAACACAGATTTAGCTGAATATAAATTTAAGGCCTATTATTTAGGCCCTGGGTGACAGGTATAGGTTTACGGACAGAATTAGTCTTGGAAATGCACGGTAGCGTGTGTGTGAAGTTATTGAGAATGACCCTATCTGCACCTTCAATCTAATATACCCTTTTATGGATAGATTTAAAGTAGGCCTGATACAGCAGAAACCACTGATTTAGGGAATTGCTAAGTTGGGAATCTTATTTACACCCAGAACAAAAATATATCCTTTGCTAGACAGCAGACAGTATTACAATTGGCTGGCCACAGCTGAAACACCAGATTTAGGGTACTGCTATTTTGCCAATTGTATTTCACCCCTCAATAAAATAGCAAGCACAGTCAAGCCCCTGATGTAGGATATAGCAAAAAAATAACCTCACTATTGATGGTTAAATGGACTTGGTGGCAGCTTGTGCTGGCGCACCACAAGACACAAAATGGCCGCCGATCACCCTAGAAAAAAGTGACTGAAAAACGCTCTGGGCAGCCTAAAAACAGTGAGCAATTAAATAGCAGCAGTTCAATGATCCACAGCTGTAGATCGATCACTGAATTAAGTGTTTTTGAGGAGTTAATCACTGCCTAATCTTGCCCTAACATTCGCAGTTGCAACCTCTCCCTACACTGATCAGAGCAGAGTGACGTGCGGCGCTACGTGACTCCAGCTTAAATATAGGCTGGGTCACATGCTGCACTGGCCAATCACAGCCATGCCAATAGTAGGCATGGCTGTGACGGCCTCTTGGGGCAAGCAGTATGACGCTTGTTGATTTGCTGCTTTGCAGCCTTTCAAAAAGCGCCAAGAAAGCGACGAACACCGAACCCGAACCCGGACTTTTACGAAAATGTTCGGGTTCGGGTCCGTGTCACGGACACCCCAAAATTCGGTACAAACCCGAACTATACAGTTCGGGTTCGCTCATCCCTAATTTGAGCCAAAAGGTCAGATTCGACCTATACCACAAGAATTTAAAAGTCCTCCCCAACTCCGGGACACCTCTATACAGGGACACCTTCGCCTTCACACAGGCCTCTAAAACGTATTTTAAATCCTTAAATGAAAACCAGTTAATTGTCAGCAGTGTTCATCAGCAATATTTGGTTAGTCTGTTAATATTGTTAGTAGCCCAACCAATGTACCCCACAGTTAGTAGCCTTTAGCCTATAGCTTAATAATTTAGCAATCAATGATACTCTTATTCAGCTAAGCATATGGCGACCGCCAAACTTGCCCATCCTTGGCTCAGACAGTCTGTGTAGCAGGATCCACCATGTTATTTCAGATCCCAGACAATTGTTGCGCTCCCCTTTCACCAGCGTTGGAGTGAGGTTCCATGGGCCACCAGTGTCTCTATGGCCTGCTATCCTTCTCCTCTTGCAGCCAATATCGCACCTCACAATTCACAGCCGGGCTCGGGGCGCTGCTCCTTCAGCTCCTTCGGCCGATGACACGTCCCCTCAGCACTGCGGCACCCTCTCACAGCCTGAGGCTCCCGCAGCCCCACACTTATCCAAATGTCAGACAGGGCCCCCAGAGAGGGGTGCTCGCTGCACCCCTGCGAATTTCAGGCACAGCAGACACGCCACAGGACGCCTCCGTCAGGGGATGGAGCCCACCAGCCGATCCGGCACAAATACCATGCAGCGCCCTCGCGGCTTCACCACAGGCAATCGGTCAAACAGTTCAGGTGCCGAGGGAGAGGAGACGGGAGAAGCTCAGAGCAGCAGGGGGGGGGGGGGGCGGAGGCCCGCAGCACGCCTACGTCATGCCGCACGCTCTACGATCCAGCTAACTAACTATCTAATGTAATTTGATAAGGAATAGGATCCAGATGAAAGCACAGAGCACAGCAATCACTGCGCTGTCTCTCTCTCTCTCTCTCTCTCAAAACTGCCAAAAAATAGCATAAAATGGCTGCTGGGGAGTTTCATATATAGTAAAGGGGTAGGCAACATTCCTATTGGTTGCTAGGGATGTTGCTAAGCTCAGACAAAGAAATTGCAGGCTTCTCATTGGCCAACAAGCAAGAAGGGAGGTTACTGATGAAAAAAAAATTGAATATTCACGATTACAAATATATAGCACTATATTCTACATCTTTGCAAATTCTCGAAGTGCCGATATTCGCAATAAAAAAATGTGATTAAAATATTCAAGCTCAATACTATTCAGCAGTAGCAGAACCTCCGCAGAGTTAGATCTAGCCTGTAAGGTAAATGGTGTGGGGGGGAGAAATGGAAGGAAAGACTAGGAATGAGGGGATGATAAAAAATAAAGCGGGATAATAGCAACTCTTTGTAGATGGAGCCAAGGGAGAGTGTAGCAAATAAGGGGAAGGGGGGGGGGGGTGACTGTCAAAGGACACATCAATGCTCCTTCCACTGTCATGATAAAGAAACAGACTTTCCATCTAGGAACATTTCAGAATATAACATTAATTAAATAGGAATTGTGCATAACGCACTTACGGTATATAGAATAATATTGGGGTCAGTTTGCCTGCTTTCCTTCTCATCTTGTAATGTAACAGGCTAGTTCAAATCTGTAAAAAGAACACAGATGGGCGCACCATAGGGTGATTCTGTGAGTGTATAATAATATACGGAGAGAAGTGGTAAGGCTCACCTTGTATGGTTGTGCAAAGGTAGGCACAACACTATTGTAGGTATTTTTGTCAAACAAGCCTGGACGTCTGGATAAGGCGGTCTGCAGCCACGGGACCACAAAGAATCTTCAAACGGAGAAGCCTGGAGCCCCCAAGAAGATAGTGGTATAGGAGAACAAAAGCACGTCCCACGGCGCAAATTACCGTCAGCCAGTCACCAGGATCAGGAAGGAATCTTTTATTGCAGCGATACAACGCGTTTCGGGGAATCACTCCCCTTCATCAGGTACAAACAGCTGCACCTTGGTGCAGCTGTTTGTACCTGATGAAGGGGAGTGATTCCCCGAAACGCGTTGTATCGCTGCAATAAAAGATTCCTTCCTGATCCTGGTGACTGGCTGACGGTAATTTGCGCCGTGGGACGTGCTTTTGTTCTCCTATATTCCTTCTCATCTTGGCAGACTTGTCAGCTTGTATTGTCTCTATGGTCGGCAATGCAGTGAGATCTCGGACTTATGCCCAGTCTTCCAGGGGTGAGGGAGACAAATCCAGATTCTCCAGTAATTTAGTAGCATCTTCTCTGGGTCTAATGGTGTATCTCACTCCATCTAGTGATGTCTGCAACCCAAAAGTAAAGGGTCATATATAAGGAGTATTTTGTTTTTATTTTAGGCAGTTACTTATCGGTTTTAGTATTTCCTAGGGTCTTTTCCTTAGGGCAGTGGTGGTGAACCTATGGCACAGGTGCCAGAGGCGGCACTCAGAGCCCTCTCTGTGGGCACACACACCCTGGAAAAAGTCTATGGTGTACCAATATGTCTTAGACTTTTCCTGCCATTCATCAACATAGGGCATGCTATGAATGGCACAGGCAGCACATTGTATGTAGGCAGGCTATTTTAGCTAAAGTACATGGAAGATATATTATATTGGTTTTCAGGTTAAATTGCCGTGTTGGCACTTTGGGATAAATAAGTGGGTTTTAGGTTCCAGTTTGGGCACTCAGTCTCTAAAGGGTTCGCTATCACTGCCTTAGAGTAATAGGCGCCAGGTCTTGGAATATTTGGATTTCATAGTCTTTGAAGCAACTCGACCCGCTCTCTCTTTGCTGTTTCAAAATACTGCAGCTTCTTTTATTCTAAAGCCTAGCAGACAACATATCTCGCCCCTGGGAGGTTCATTTGCTTTAGGTTTGGGTCTAAGAGACGGGTTAACTCTCTCTATTATAATCGGGTTCATATGATCGATTCCCAGTATTGCCACAAATATTTCCTTCACTGTTGATAGCAGAGCTTCTGGGGCAAATTCTGCTACCCCTTTAAGATGCAAATTGTTCCTCCTTCCTTTGTTATCCTGATCTTCTACATAATCAAAAAAAATATCAAAAATTGAGATATATCTGTTGTTCACTAATCACTGGATGGGTGTTCTCCAGGACCTCAACCCTCTGGACCAGGAGTCTTGAGTCCTGTGTAATATCATTCTAGTCCTCTGAGAGTGGTTGTAGAACTTTCATGATTCCATTGATCTTTGCGATAGCTCCAGTTTCTTTAATATCATTCAAGTCCTTTAAGAGTGGTTGTAGAGCTTTTGTAAAACCAGTGATCTTTATGATAGCTCCAGTTTCTTTAGAGTTACTGTCCATAGCCATATTGACAGAATTGCATATATTATGCCAGTGGGAAGATGTTAGTAGGAGAGGGGGTCCTCACATAGCACTTGGGGATTAGTGTGTAGCCAATCTCCAGTGAAGGCAAAAATTAGGTCAATGGCCCTTTAACAGTCCAACAATTCGGATGATTATAGTGGGAAAGGATTCCAAGTTCTCCAATCTGAGAAAAAAATCAGGTTAAGCCTGTCAGAGAAGTGCCAGCAGATGGAGGGCCAACTATTTCAGAGAGTGGTTCTACGAGAGAGTCCGTGGAGTGTAGTCCTATGGAGCAATGAGAAGGAAGCGTGGTTTACAGGGCCTAATTTTATTTTCCCACTGAGGTCACCATTTTAGGTCACAGTTTTACATAAGCATAGCAACAGCATGCGGTGTACTCAATACACCGGGGAAGAGGGTTACCTCATTCCTGCTCCTGATCCATCTGTGGATCGGCATAATGTCGTAGCTGGGGATCCCCTGCACCTGGCGCATGGGAAGCCCGCTTTTTATGTTGCATTCCAATCTGGACAAGACATGGCTCAAAATGCTCTGTGGCATGGGCAGAGAAACAATCTGTGCAAGTAATAGATCTGGGGTTAAGTATAACCCTGTTAAATCGGCGGAAGCTAGAGGTAGTGCATCCTACTCAGGCAGCAGTTGGCTCTGCCCTCGAGAGCTGCTTTTTTTTAAATTTTGTGGGATGAGTGTCACGGCCTATGGTGTACGCTGTGACACTGTTGCCACACTTGTGGTTGCCCACGGCAGCGTGTTGCTGTGAGAGCATGCGGTGGCAGTGTCTCGCCCTTCTGGGTGATTGCCATGGCATGGTTGCCTGTAAGGGTTAACTCCCTGACTGGATGTGGTCACTTGGCTTATATCTTGTGGTTTCCTGGCTGGAGTCAGTTGTACTCCAGCTGTCATTGGTGCTGGAGCTCTGCTCCAGTCCAGGATGTTCCATCTGTCCAGTGAGGGCCACCCTTGTGGTCATCAGTGTTATCCCGGTGTCTCCTTCCCTTCCTTTCCCTGTTTGTATGGAGTGGGTTATGTTCAGGGTGTTTGTGTGTCTAGTTTGGTGTTACATGTCTGGTGGTGTTTGGTGTCCAGCATGTTTACTAGACATTCCCCTGTCTCATGTTTATTGCAGCTATGAGTGTCCTGGGCTCCTGTGTGGTTTGTGGTGTGTGATGTGTCCTTTAATGTTGGTGTGGACAGCAGCACTAGTGCACGGGTTCCAGTCAGTGTGTCTGTGGCAGGTAAGTGTGTTATTGGTTTTGCTTACTGAAAGAATATGATCCTTCTCTCTATGCACCGTGATTCCTTTCTGTGTCCCCGAAGACAGACGTCTGGAGAACGTGTCAATGACAGATGCAGAATTATGTCAGAAACAGTTCTATTTATTGTTGTCGTACAGGGCCTTATATACTTTCAAACATACATACAAGAATAGCTTGAGCTCTTATTACAATAATAGCAGTTCCTTAATGAGAAAGAAAAGCATCTCTCATTATAATAAATGCTGACAAGAAACTTCTCCTTATAAAGACAGAAGGTAATTGTATACATAGTCATCCTTCAATATGATGTCACCCAACCTCTTGTCCTTCATACAGATCACACAGCTAATTCTGTTTAACCCTTCAATCCCCTCTTTAGTCATAAATATGACTTATCTTTTCTCTCTCATAGAGAGGTAAGTAGCATATGCTTGACCAGGGTCTGTGGGTTTTGGACACATTGCACAAAACATCTGTATGAGGGAAGGGATACATTGGATGCAACAACATATACCAATCAAGGAAGCAATTATAATTGCAATACTGATAAATGATGTTCTTAACCAACTCAAATCCGGCAGCCAGCTCAATAACCAGTCCCACCAAGAGGATGACTCAACATCTTTCCTGATATTATTAGCAATTTCATGTAACCCTTGAATATGGGACTGGATTGATCTGGAATGATCAGATAAATTAAAACAACACATTCCTTTAAAATCTTGACATCCTATATTATGCTTCAGTAACAGATAATCTACAGCAAATCTAGTTTCTAGCACTGCTCCTCTTATACCTTGTATATCTAAAAGCATGTCTGATAAGGCGATAGAGGTATGATTCAGAGATTTAGCTAAGTCACATGCAATAGAATTTATAGTACGAGTATTATATATAGCCAGTCCAGGCACCCCTAGTATAGAGGCGCCCAAACTTATATATTCTGTACGGCTGAGAAGGGGTAAAGTAGAGTCACAATCTGCTGATAAAGTCTTGGTAACTGATCTGTAAGCTCTCCTGATAGGGGGTTGACTGGGAAGAACCAAAGTCAGCCTGGATAACGCACAGTGACCTCCAATAACATTAGCAGGAATGTAATTGTAGGTGCTGTTACCACAAGACAAAAACCATCCTTTAGGGAGCATGATATTATAGATAAAACTAGGAGTCACAATGGTCTTATTGCAACTCATGGAATTATCCAGGGAGCTAGCAAGTCTACTATTCTTTTTACAGGTGTCGTCAATATAATCATATACACTATTCCTAGGTAGTCCACTTTTTATGTCTCTATTATCACAATATAAAGTCATATCCTGGGAAAAAGTAAAACAAGTTTCTGCTGCAGTCACATTAATTGTATTTATTCTAATATTATCCCTGTTATTTCCTGATTTCTGACATTCCCCACAGAAGTCATGCAAGGGAATAAAGGATTGTGTATTGTTAGCCTTCGACCAGACTTCAAGGAGGGAGTCATCGGGGGTAGGCACAGCAATAACACATGTTTGTATAAGATCCCGTGGGCTCTGTAAGTCTTTAAGGCACAATGAACTAACATTTAGGGCATTTGCCATCCTGACTATACTATTCTGTTCAGAATAAAAGGGGACGGGAGCAAAGGAATCCTGCTCCTGATCTCTTTTATATACTGACCGATTATTTGGTGCACCGCAGAAGAAACTCATCTCCTCTGGGTGATAAATACATGTAGTTATAAGCCAGACTGGCAAGAAAATACAAAGATTAATAATTATCAGCAGACAAACAAATCTCCCAGAATATTGTGGGGTCTTCATCTTCAGCCTGTGGCAAGGCACTGTTCAGGGAAACTTCTTCTGAGTTCCCCTCTTTGTTCAGGGAATTCACACCTGCTTCACCCTCTTTGTCTTTGTCTATCACCGGAGAAGAAACCTCAGGGACCCTTTTCACTCTGCTAGCGTGAATCCAGATTGGAGCCTCTTCTGTGAGAATCGCTGTTCTGGTGACTGCTACCACTCGGGTGGGTGGTCCAAACGGGAACTCAATCTGTTTTCGTCCTTTTGCCAGGCGCTGGACTATCACCACATCTCCTGGTTGGAAAGGATGTGTAGGTTCCTGTGGAGAGAAAGGAGAGACACGAGCAACATCTCGTTCAATTTGATCCAAAGTTTCTACAAGTTTCCTTACATATTCTGCCTGTACTACTTCTAGATCCCCTTTTTCTATCACAGGGGCCTTTGGACCCCAGGGAGTGGGGAAGGGTCTTCCCATTAGGACCTCAAATGGTGAGTAACCAGTATTCTTATTAGGCTGCATCCTAATTTCTGCTAGGGCTATAGGCAAGAATTTTTTCCAATTAGTGAATGTGCCCCCAGTAATTTTCCTTATTTTCTCTTTAATCGTTCTATTCATTCTTTCTACTACCCCTGAACTTTGCGGGTGATAAGGGAGGTGGAACTTCCAGTCAATCCTAAGGGCTTTGGAAAGCTCCTTACATACCCTGGATGCAAAAGCTAGGCCATTATCTGAGTCAATTTGAACAGGACACCCCCATCTAGGTATGATCTCATGTAACAAAATTTTTACCACAATTTGTGTAGTTTCATTGGTGGTAGGAAATACCTCCGGCCATCTAGAGAACAGATCCACAATTACAAGGGCATACTCCTGCTTTCTTCCTGTCTTTGGGATATGAGTGAAGTCAATTTGTAAGTGAGTAAATGGTGAAGTTGGGTAATTCAGATGCTGGTGTTGGGCCTTCTTTGAATTATTTGGGTTGTTTCTGAGACATATAATACATCGTGAAACATAAGCTTGTACCTTTGATCTAAGACCTGGTATAAAAAAATCCCTCTGAATGAGATCAGTGGTTGCCTGTGCTCCCCTATGACCAAGACCATGATACTGTGCAATGAAAATTGGGGAGCTTGCAACTGGGATACATGGCTTCCCCTCTTTGCAGAGAAGACCCGTATTGGGGTCTTGTACTGCACCAACCGACTGCCATGCCAGTTTGTCGCTAGTAGAAGCCAAATCCTGGAGGGTGAGCAATAGATTGTCAGGAAGGGTAATGTCTAGAACCAGTGAAGGCATTTGAACCGTCGCTGCCGTCCTAACAGCAGCCTCCTTTGCTGCCTGATCAGCCAGGGCATTCCCTCTAGCTATGTGCGTCTGTAGACCAGTATGTGCCCTACAATGGATAATAGCAACTTTGCTTGGTAATTGGATGGCGGCCAGGAGATCATGTACTAGGGTGGAATGTGAGATTCGTTTCCCATCTGCAGCTATGAAGCCTCTCCTCTGCCAGATTACCCCATGATCATGGACAACCCCAAAGGCATACTTGGAATCGGTGTATACATTAACATCATTCCCCTCAAAGAGACAACAAGCCCTAGTGAGGGCAATCAGTTCAGCAGCTTGGGCCGATTGAAAAGGAATAGGATTCGATTCCAGTATAACATCAGGGAGCTGAACCACAGCGTATCCGGCATGATAAGTGTTGGCAATTGGGGCGGGAACAGGATCCATCCACAAATACATCAGGAGCCCCTTCAATGGGTGTGGACTGTAAGTCAGGCCTAGGTGAGGTATGTTCATGTATGAGTTCAGTACATGCATGGGAAGGAGGCAAATCATCCTGCTCTCCCTTGTAGCCAAGAAGGGCATTCAGGATAGCCATTGGACCGAACGTGGGTGCTGAGTACTGGATATGAAGTTGAGGATTAGATAGCAACAAAACTTCATATCCGCTCAGTCTTTGTGCTGACATATGTTGCGTATGTATGTTCCTCAACAGAGCTTGAACATTGTGTGAGGTATGTAGAGTAGTGGGATGACCTAGGGTGATAGGCGTGGCCATCTCAGCAACCATAGCACAGGCTGCCAAACTCCTGAGACACGCAGGCATGCCCTGAACCTGTACGGGAACCACTTTTGAGAAAAAAGCAACAGGGCGGTATTTACCTCCATGATCCTGCGCCAGGACTCCGGCCATGGTTTTACAATTGTCCCTGGCAAATAAGTGAAACATCACACCATAGTCGGGTAAGCCCAAACCAGGACTTGAAACCATTGCACATTTCAAATGACTAAAAGCTTGTAACATGTCATCAGACCATTTAATGAAGTCCGGCATCTCAGTATTAGTGGCATGTCTCAGAATATTATCATAGTAGGAACAATCAGCAATCCATTGGCGGCAGTAACCAATCATACCAAGAAAGGTCAACATGTCTTTCTTGGTTTGTGGGCGGGGCAGACCCAGTATGGCAGTAATTCTGGCATGGCTGATTCTCCTTTCACCTTTACTGAGAACAAAGCCCAAATACTCAACACTGTCCATACACCATTGTAATTTCTTCCTAGAAACTTTGTGACCACTGTCACATAGCCACAGTAGTAAACTAACACAGTCTGCCTGGCAGGCCTTCCGAGTAGAACTACATATGAGGAGATCATCCACATACTGTAGAAGGACAGAACCATGAGGGGCAGTCCAAGGGCGCAGTGTAATTTGGAGGACAATGGAGTAGACTACTGGAGAGTCCACATAACCCTGAGGCATTCTACACCAAGTATACTGGCGAAATCTAAATGTGAAAGCAAAAAGTGGCCGTGTCTCCTTGCCAACTGGGACAGAAAAAAATGCATTCTTTAAATCAATAACAGAGAAAAACTCTGCTGATAGCAGAGATGGTACGTCTGGAACCACAGGGGCTATGGGTATGATCTGTGCGTTTACTGCTCTAAGATCCTGGACAAACCTAAAGGTATTATCTGCCTTTCTTACTAGATTGATAGGTGTATTATAGGGGGAAATGATTTCCTCAATGACCCCTGCCTCTAGGAATTCCATCAACATAGACTCAATCCCCTGTTCTTTTTCTGGGGAAAGGGGGTATTGTTTAATGTAAACAGGTGCAGCGCTGGGCTTAAGCATTGCCTTATATGGTGTACAGGAGATAAGGCCAACATCTTGGTCAGTATGTGCCCAAACCTCAGGAGGTACTGTATCAAGTAGCAGATCCTGAGGTTGGCATTCCAAATATAAAAAACAATTATCCTTTGGAACATGAATGGGCATAACTGAGTATGTGACATGTAGGTGACCCGTCCTGCTAATCCCCAACTGCAACTGTAACAGAACAAACAAATCTCTCCCTAATAAATTCACAGGACAATTCGGAATGATCCTAAAACTGTGTGTGAACATAGACTGGTGCTGGTATGGATGTTGGATCGAGAGGGGAGGAGTTTTATAAGATCTGGTTAGTATCCCATTAATTCCCACAGAGGGCTCAGCATCCTCTCTTGGACCACTATAATAATCCTCACATATAGTACTACTAGTAGCACCAGAATCCACAAGAAAAGGGAGAGGTCGTCCCTCTATGGTTAACACAATCAGTGGTGATTCCTTATAGTGGTTTGTGATGAGAGTGAATGCTGGGACACAGTCCCCCGGGCATCCTCATTGTGATGTCTGCTGCCCCCAGGCTACGGGAAAACGAGGGGTATTATTCTGGGGCCGTGGCAGTGATGGGGGAAGATCACGGATCTGAGCTTGTGGGTAAGGATGGGTGCCTTGAGCATGGGTATCAAATGGGGCAGGTTGCCTGAGTGGGTAAGGACATTGACTGATCCAGTGGTCAGTCTGACCACAATTAAAGCAACCTGCAGGACGATGTCTATTATTCCCTCCTCTCCCAGACCATGGCCCTCCACGTCTTCTGCCCCTTCCCCTATTGTGCTGATTTGAGGGACAATTCCTATCTTGAGTTTGGTAATGGGCCTCTTTAGGTCTTACTATTTCAAAACAACCTGCCGTATCCTTTTCCAGTAATTTATTGTGGAATTGATCCTTATTAAGACTAGGCCATTCGGAGACCATCTGTTTAACAGTAAGCTGGAGATGTGGCTGCAGATTGGTAAGGAAAGTCTGAATGAGCATAGAATGCATATGATCCTGAATACTCATTCCTGCCTCCAGGGCCCAAACCTCATTGAACCTCTTCCAAAAGGCTACAACAGACTCTCCTGATTTCTGTCTACAGGCTACAGCAGTCGGCAGCGAGGGCCTAGTCTGAAAACACCTCTCCATTTCACGCTGTATTTCCTCCCACATTGTATCTATGCCTGTCTCAGTATTTAATTTATAATTACCAGCCGGCGTATTCGGAGGCTCTATAGTGCTTATAGAGGGGACTTTACTCCAATCCCAGGGGGAATTATGTCCGACTATCCCATCTATTATAAGGCGCATATCCTCCTGTGTCAGACATCTCCCTTTACAAGCTCTCCTTAAATAATGAAACGTCCCAGATAAAGATGAAGAGGGTTCAGGGCAGTGTTTAACGATCTTATTAATATCATCTATGTCAATAGCTTTTCTCAACAAGGTGTCCCCTACAGTCATAAAAGGGAACTGTTCCTCAAGGTCACTGTCCGTATCAGGAAGAGGTATATGTTCAGGCTTGGGAAAAGACTTTTGTGATCTAAGGCGCATGGGAGCTATGACATCCCCAGCACCAACAGCACCAGCAGCTGGATCCTGACCACTTTGATCAGGCATAGGTTGTAGCAACTGCGGAGGTGGCTGTGGGAGCTGGGGAGCAGTAGGTGGTCGGATGTTAATAACAGTATATGCAGCAAGTAAATCTAAGTCATCTTTTGAAAGGGACGGATATAGCTGTGGGATAGTTCCTAAATAGGGGGGAGGGTTTTTTTGGAATGAATCCCTCCTCAATTCTTTTTCCAACTCATGTTTCTTTTTATATCCCTCCTGGTTCTCTGTCTTCCATCTGTGAACCGTCTTATTTGGTTTTTCATACCAGTATGGTGCATAAGTAAGCCAATTTTCCCCTCCCGACTGCATATACTGCATATCCCACTGGGGGTCTGGACCATAATATGGGTAAGCTGTAGTGTCACCCAAACATAACCCTTTTATCATGTCCATATGGAAGGTGTCATTAGCCCCTTCCAGAGGGAATGAATTTATACTCCTCATTGCCTCTGTCCATCCCGCCATATTATCCACCCAGGGAGTAACTAAATAATAATCAGTCCCACAGACCCGGGCTACATAATCCCTACATGTTTCACCTACATTCGGAGGGGGTGGAGAGACCTTTCCTTGCTTTGCACCCATGTTATATAACTGAATTGAGATGGAGGCAGAGCTAAATTGACACCAAAACAGACCGTACAGATTCGTGAAGGACTTATGTTTACACACAACCACCTGCTCAGCTGTCTATTAATAAGATCCCAGAAAACAGTTACTTGCGTTCACCAGTTGCTGGGTTAAAAGGTCATTCAGGACACCCACAATATAGTTAGTGCAGTGGTCACAGTTTCAATTGCTGCTTACCTTCAGCATAAAAAAATTACTTAATGCTTTATAACATCATAACAGAAAGCATAAGAAAGCGACAGAAAAGAAGCAACAGACAAGGGGTGACAAAAGAAATCAAGGTGCAGACACTATATGAAGTCTTCCCAAAAGACTACCTCTGGTATATCCTTCCCGAAAAGATATAGCTATAAAATACTTCCCTTAAAGTATCTGTGTGACCTGGCCAGGAGTCTATTTATAGTCTATCTTCCCTAAAGACAGACACTATCTTTTTTATTCTATCTTCCCTAAAGACAGATTCCAATCATTGTACCTTCCCTAAAGGCAGCTTGCAATATTCTACCTTCCCCAAAGTAGATTCTACCTTCCCTAAAGGTAGCTGACAATATTCTACCTTTCAGAGTGTCTAAAGCGGATTCAAAATAGAAGTAACAGAAAATTTTACAGAAAGCATCGGAATGTCCCCAGTCTTTTAGACAGGAATGTTCCGTTACTTACCGAATTCCTGTGTTTTCTATCCCGAAGACGAGCTCCCAACTGAAAGAATATGATCCTTCTCTCTATGCACCGTGATTCCTTTCTGTGTCCCCGAAGACAGACGTCTGGAGAACGTGTCAATGACAGATGCAGAATTATGTCAGAAACAGTTCTATTTATTGTTGTCGTACAGGGCCTTATATACTTTCAAACATACATACAAGAATAGCTTGAGCTCTTATTACAATAATAGCAGTTCCTTAAAGGGGTTGTCCGGGTTCAGAGCTGAACCCGGACATACCCTTATTTTCACCCCGGCAGCCCTCCTGAGCCTGGCATCGGAGCTTCTCATGCTCCGATGCGCTCCCGTGCCCTGTGCTAGATCGCGCAGGGCACAGGCTCTTGTGTTTTCAATAACACACTGCCGGGCGGTAACTTCCGCCCAGCAGTGTGTTCGGTGACGTCACCGGCTCTGAGGGGCGGGCTTTAGCTCTGCCCTAGCCGTTTTACTGGCTAGGGCAAAGCCAAATCCCGCCCATCAGTGCCGGTGATGTCACCGGGCTGCCTGTCAGCCCCATAGAGAGCCCGGTATGTCACCGGAACTCAGAAAAATGCCTTTGCCCTGCGCGATTTAGCGCAGGGCAAAGGAGAGCATCGGAGCATGAACTGCTCCGATGCTCATGTCAGGGGGGCTGCCGGGGTGAAAATATAGGGATGTCCAGGTTCAGCTCTGAACCTGGACAACCCCTTTAATGAGAAAGAAAAGCATCTCTCATTATAATAAATGCTGACGAGAAACTTCTCCTTATAAAGACAGAAGGTAATTGTATACATAGTCATCCTTCAATATGATGTCATCCAACCTCTTGTCCTTCATACAGATCACACAGCTAATTCTGTTTAACCCTTCACTTACCTGCTATCTCCTTATGCTGTATGTGTTCCCCTCTTCTTGCAGCCTGGCCTCAGATAGAGACTCCTGTTCCTCCATTACTGGGATGAACAGGTCGTCTCTTCCCTGCTCCATGGTGAGGGATTACAGGGCGACTTAGAGTCTCTAGGAATCCTGAGTATGAGTCGTCCTACCATCGGGGTCCGCTCATACGGTGAGGAGTCAGGGAGCGGATTAGGGACGCTTTTGGAGGTGACCTGCTCCCTTATTACTCCTTTTGGCCCGGCTAAGTCCCTTTTACACTTTGACACATCACGGTGGGGGGTTTTCCCACTCTCCACCATGACAATGAGGTGCAGTTTTCATTGATACCATTTTGGGGAGCATACAACTTTTTCATC
Organism: Bufo gargarizans; assembly: GCF_014858855.1. Taxonomy (NCBI): domain Eukaryota; kingdom Metazoa; phylum Chordata; class Amphibia; order Anura; family Bufonidae; genus Bufo; species Bufo gargarizans. The sequence goes on along the minus strand of NC_058082.1, from coordinate 445,334,615 downwards.
GCTTGATATTATGAGGAGGTGAGGTGACCAAAAAATGGCTGTTCTGGCATTGCTTTTTTTTTTTTTATAGTTTTCACATGTCAGGGTAGATAATGTGAAAGTTTTATAGAGTCAGTCTTTATGGACAAGGTGATACAAAATTGTATTTTTATTTTTTTTCTGTTATAGGCCTCTTTCACACGAGCGTGACGGATTAGGTCTGGATGCGTTCAGGGTGCGTTCAGTGAAACGCGCACTATTTTGCAAGCAAGTTCAGTCAGTTTTGTCTGTGACTGCATTCAGTTGTTCAGTTTTTTCCGTGCGGGTACAATGCATTTTGATGTGTTTTTCACGCGCGTGATAAAAAACTGAAGGTTTACAAACAACATCTCTTAGCAACCATCAGTGAAAAACGGATCGCACCCGCACTTTCTTGCGGATGCAATGCGTTTTTCACGCAGCCCCATTCACTTCTATGGAGCCAGGGCTGCGTGAAAAAACTCTGAATCTAGAACATGCTGCAATTTTCACGCAGAACTGATGCGTGAAAAACAACGCTCATGTACACAGCCCCATTGAAATTAATGGGTCAGGATTCAGTGCGGGTGCTATGCGTTGACGTCACGCATTGCACCCGCGTGGAAAACTCGCTTGTGTGAAAGGGGCCTTAAGCAAAAGTATTTTTCGAAAGAAAAAAATGATGTTTTAGTGTCACTATTTTCTGGTGATGGTCTTGTGTGAGTGCCTGTTTTTTTTTAGTGGGATGAGGTACAATTTCCTTTGAAACATTTTGGGATATAAATGACTTTCTGATTCAATATTATGCTTTTTGTGAGGCGAGGTGACTGTTATGGCACAGTTTCTATCATTATTATTTTTTTACAGCTTTCACCTGACATGGTACACCATATTTTTTATAGAAACGACCATCATATAGATGTCTAATATATTTTTTTATTTTTTATTTTTTTTACCAGTATATGGCTTGAGGTGGGAAATGGGCACTTTATTACTTGAAACTTTTATTTTCTTTATTCTTGTAAAAATCTATTTTAACTTTTTTTTTTTTACTTTATATTTTTGTCCCACTATGAGACTTCAGCTTGAGGGTTAGATCCCCTTTCCAATGTAGAACAATATATGCTGTACAGTATAATACTGCATTGGAACTGTCAGTTTTACACTGACAATTCGCCTATGAAACCCAGCCTGGGGCCTGGGCTTCATAGGCTTCCTTAGCTGGCAGGTCTCAAGGCCTTTCTAAGGCTTTGGGCTGTAATAGCCCAAATAAGCACCCCGCAATCGCATCCGGGGGATCAGATGGGTTGACAGAGGGGGTTATCGAAGGGTTTAGTCCTCCATCATCTTTTTCAGCAGTTCCCCTGCCAGCTAATAACAGCCAGGCTTCTGCCTGTACATGTATGGATAAGGTCAGGGAGTCATTTCCCACTTCACTATGCAGTGAAGGGGTTAAAGGGGTTATCTAGTTATTTATTTATTTTTTCACCCCAGCCTGAGGTATCTTTGGAATAAGCCATACTTACTTGCTCCCCATTGCTCCATTCTGGCTCCCTAGCTCTCTTCACTGATTTTCCTGTCCCCATCAGTAAACTTCCAGATGGATAGGGTCACGTGTTGCTGCTGCAGCCATTAACTGGCCCCTAAATGGCACATCAATGCTGGATCATGTACCACTTGGGGAAAAGTCAATGCTGAGGCCAGTCATTGGCAGCTGCTGCACAATTGTCCCCATCTATCTGGGAGTTTACTGACAGGGAGTGGAAGAGCAGTGAAGATGGGGATCAGGTGAGCATGGATATTTCCGTATGCACCACATGTTTGGGTGAAAATGAAAAAAAATATATATATACAGTATATATACACTGCTCAAAAAAATAAAGGGAACACTTAAACAACACAATGTAACTCCAAGTCAATCACACTTCTGTGAAATCAAACTGTCCACTTAGGAAGCAACATTGAGTGGCAATCAATTTCACATGCTGTTGTGCAAATGGGATAGACAACAAGTGGAAATTATAGGCAATTAGCAAGACACCCCCAATAAAGGAGTGGTTCTGCAGGTGGTGACCACAGACCACTTCTCAGTTCCTATGCTTCCTGGCTGATGTTTTGGTCACTTTTGAATGCTGGCTATGCTTTCACTCTAGTGGTAGCATGAGACGGAGTCTAGAACCCACACAAGTGGCTCAGGTAGAGCAGCTTATCCAGGATGGCACATCAATGCGAGCTGTGGCAAGAAGGTTTGCTGTGTCTGTCAGCGTAGTGTCCAGAGCATGGAGGCGCTACCAGGAGACAGGCCAGTACATCAGGAGACATGGAGGAGGCCGTAGGAGGGCAACAACCCAGCATCAGGACCGCTACCTCTGCCTTTGTGCAAGGAGGAACAGGAGGAGCACTGCCAGAGCCCTGCAAAATGACCTCCAGCAGGCCACAAATGTGCATGTGTCTGCTCAAACGGTCAGAAACAGACTCCATGAGGGTGATATGAGGGCCCGACGTTCACAGGTGGGGGTTGTACTTACAGCCCAACACTGTGCAGGACGTTTGGCATTTGCCAGAGAACACCAAGATTGGCAAATTCACCACTGGCGCCCTGTGCTCTTCACAGATGAAAGCAGGTTCACACTGAGCACATGACAGACGTGACAGAGTCTGGAGACGCCGTGGAGAACGATCTGCTGCCTGCAACATCCTCCAGCATGACCGGTTTGGCATTGGGTCAGTAATGGTGTGGGGTGGCATTTCTTTGGAGGGCCGCACAGCCCTCCATGTGCTCGCTAGAGGTAGCCTGACTGCCATTAGGTACCGAGATGAGATCCTCAGACCCCTTGTGAGACCATATGCTGGTGCGGTTGGCCCTGGGTTCCTCCTAATGCAAGACAATGCTAGACCTCATATGGCTGGAGTGTGTCAGCAGTTCCTGCAAGATGAAGGCATTGATGCTATGGACTGGCCCGCCCGTTCCCCAGAACTGAATCCAATTGAGCACATCTGGGACATCATGTCTCGCTCTATCCACCAACGTCACATTGCACCACAGACTGTCCAGGAGTTGGCAGATGCTTTAGTCCAGGTCTGGGAGGAGACCGTCTGCAACCTCATCAGGAGTATACACAGGCGTTGTAGGGAGGTCACACAGGCACGTGAAGGCCACACACACTACTGAGCCTCATTTTGACTTGTTTTAAGGATATTACATGAAAGTTGGATCAGCCTATAGTGTGTTTTTCCACTTTAATTTTGAGTGTGACTCCAAATCCAGCCCTCCATGGGTTGAAAAATATAATTTCCATTAATTTCTGTGTGATTCTGTTGTCAGCACATTCAACTATGTAAAGAACAAAGTATTTCAGAAGAATATTTAATTAATTCAGATTCCCTTTATTTTTTGAGCAGTGTGTGTGTATATATATATATATATATATATATATATATATATATATATCAATTTCAATTAAAAAGATGGAAAATTCCTTAAAAAAATTATTTTGCTTTGGACAATCACTTTTTGTTTAAAGGGTGCCCAGAGAATAAGATGATTATAAAGTATCAATATTTAGTTTCCCTACAACATCACTGCAGAGAAAATGATGAAATTACACATTGTGATCGAGAACCTGTCTAAATAATGCACTGATTTGCCAAGTCCACCAGAATGATATATTACTACTATTAATTATTTTACTTACATAGACAGGCTCGGACTGGCCCACAGGGGGGCAGAATCCCCTTTTGGTCTGCTCAGAAAAGCTGGAACCACAACCCTTACACAGGTGGCACATGGTACAGAAAATTGACTGCACTAAATATGAATAGGCAGTCTATAGCGTCTCAACCAGCCTATTCGTTAATATAAAAAAACTGGGTAGGTTATTTAAGAGACTACCCGGTTTATTATTATAGATGCATCAAGTGGCAGAGAAGATTTCTAGGCACAGTGGCAAGCCAGCCAGTATGCTCTTCTCAAAAACACTGCAGGGACCCAATCATCACTCATCTTGAGCATTTTGCTGCTGCCTGTGAGCAGCGTCTATAGCATCTCAACCAGCCTATTACTCAATATAAAAAACTGGGTAGCTTATTTAAGAGACTACCCAGTTTATTTTTATAGATGCATCAAGTGGCAGAAAAGACTTCTAGGCACAGTGGCAAGCCAGCCAGTATGCTCTTCTGGAAGTCACTGCAGGGACCCAATCATCAATCATCTTCAGCATCTTGCTGCTGCCTGTGAGCAGTTTTTCTTTGCACATAGCTGTACATTGGGCCCCCAGAATGAATGAATTATACTGCTGGAAGCTAGGGACTTTAGTCTGACACTGTAGTAGTGCCAACATATTCCATAGTGTTTTAGAGATATTATCATCACTATGCCCCCACTTGAGCTCACAATCAATATTCCCTATCAGTATGTCTTCGAAGTTTGTGAAGAAACTCACACGAAAGGAGAACAAACATAATCCATGCAGATGACCTTCAATGGTTTTGAACCTATTACTCCAGTACATTAATGCTAACCACTGAGCCACTATGCTCCTCTGTGGCTAGTAGATAAAGCTTGGATTGGAGAAACCATATATTATGTTAGAATTTCCTAAAAGATAGAGGAAAAGGTTTATTTTTCTAAACTATAGAACCCTTTTAAATATAGATTACAAAGATTTTGGAAAGAATTGCACTTGACTATGTCATTGTGTCCATTACTTCCAATAAACTAATTAATTTACCATACCGTATGAACACATCATTAACCTAATAATGGACCATGCACCACTGCAATTGTGTGGAATGGGATTAAATCTCTTTATCATTTATTCTAGCAGGAGCAGGACCAGTCTGAAGGAAGGAAAGAAGGAAGAAAGGAAAATTGAGTACAAAAATATGAAAATAAACTTAAAATGGAAGTGTAGTGTCCCACTAGGTAGGGGTGGGCACTACACAAGGGTCAATTGGTGTGCGCGTCACTCCTACTCACAAGGAACAGAAGTGTTATATTTAATTCTGCATTTTATTTATGTTCTAATGTGTTTTTACATGCAATGTACCCCTGTATGATGCAATAGCAGGCCTAGTTGGGTGTAGTTAGACATCCCAGACACTAGAGGGAGATAGGGAGCCCCTAGTATAAATGTCCAGGCCCACACAGGGAGAGTTAGTGCAGAGTCAGGAGTCTGAGAAGACAGAGGTTAAAAAGCCTGCTCCTGACATGCAGCTGGATAGCCCTGGCTGCTAGTGATGTCCAGGAGGCTAGTGAGAAGCTCCAGCCTGCCTGAGAACAAGAGAGCCTTAGTTAGCTCTGAAGACACCCCAGTCGCAGGACCCAACCTCCTGGGAGAAACCCACAGTTATCCACCTTACAAGAGAGGGCGATCCAGGGTAAGCTAAGTGACCCTGATGGGCAGATTACACTAGAAAGTGTAGCAAGAATCTAATACCTGAGGAAGAAAGTAACCAAGGATTTAAGCCACCCTTTTAGGCATCCGGGCCTTGGGAGATAAAGCCAGAGCAGGAGTTCTAGAAAGGACACTGTACATTGGTTCTGAGGAAAGGTACAACCTGCTGCTGAGTGCTTGTGAAGTTTACCCTCTGCGTATCTTGCATATATATATATATATTGCCTGCCATTTTGTGAATAAGCCTCCTTGTGGAACTGTGTTTGAAAGACTGTACTCCTACCTGCTGTACAAAGTTGGATTGTTCAGTAAAGTTACGTTTGGTTCACTATATACTTGTGTACCTCCATCATTCCAACCACCAACCGGCGTGCCACCGTCCAAAGGCACTGGCGTCACGAATACCACAGGGACCTTGCCCCAGGCACACAAAATACCTGTAACATCCAGGGCACCTCATCCACCATCTGGCCTGGTCCCTATCTACAGAGCGTGCCCCAGAGGAACCGTGTCTACCTCTCCTTCACTGCCAAGCGCCTGCCCAGGGTTCTTCAAATATAGTGAGTACCCTCGATTGCCCATAACCGTGACCTCACTTCGTCATCCCCTGCAGGTCTGGCGTGTTGCATAAATTGGCGTCACGAACAGGATACGAATATTCCTGCGCCATAGCGGATTTAAAAACTGTGTGCTGAAAATTGTCTTAAAGTGACATGCCCCAATTGTTTTATTGAAAATTGCTGGGCCAAAGTGAACTGTAATAATTGCGGTGTGAAAATAGCATTGTGTGGACTGTTTTCTACTTATTTAAGCCACCGCTTGCTGTCAGTGAATAGACAGCTATTTTGCTCAAAGATGGCCGCTTAGCTTGATTGAAATTGTTTGCTGCGTCATCTTCATCCTGAATTGGCGGTAAAAATTGGCGCCTTCTGCTAAAAGTGCGGGAAGGCTGTATGCTGGCGCCACCGCCCTGTCTGGACATTTGCATGTCTGCTGTAATGGACTCCGCCTCCCCCATACTGGAGTACCTGGGGGGCGGCCTCCCAGTGCAATGGGAGGATCTGTCTGAACTTGTTGGCGCCACCCTGTCGCTCTCCAGAGAAGGATCGAGCATGTTGTGGAGTGAGGACTTTCCTGCTGAGATGTCCACGCCTGATTTACTCATGACGAATGTTACTGGTGTAGAGCAAGAGGACGCTCCACCGGCCTACTCTCCGGGACCGGAGAGACCCGCCTGCCCGCCACCGAGGACGCAACCGGAGACCTACTATGGCTCCTGGAGAGACTTCTTCCAGCCCTCGTTCAAGTGGTCAGCTCTAATGGCAGAGATCCGGGAGGCCGCCATAAAGAAAACGACTAAAACCAAGATATACTATGAAGAACTGGCAAAGACCGTTCACGAGTGCCACACCGACACACAACCCCGCCTGGAAAGGAGAATGGGGTTGGTTGTGGCCTTTGACAAGGACCGAGGCTTCGGTTTTATAAAAGACTACCTGACTGGAAGAGACTTGTATGTCAATCGGAGGTCCGTCAAGCGGAGCTACCTCCCAGAACATTTACATAACCTCTGCGAGGGAGAGGAGGTTGAATTCACCCCTGCTGAGGGCCTGCGAGGCCCCTACGCCACTGCCGTGTCCCGTCCGAAAAAGAAATCGGAGGACTGGGACCTTGATGAGGACTACTCTGGCTGCGAGCGCGAACCTGTGTGCTCTCCGGAGGACAAACCTGGCTGCGAGCGCGAACCTGTGTGCTCTCCAGGATCGGACCATCATGCCTTTCAGTAACGGGGCTCTTTCATTGGCCCAAATGTATTCTGGCAACCAACAGTGGTGGAGAAGAGGGTTAGCCCATGGCCCTCACCTGAGTTGCCTCGCAGGGAGAAGACTGTCCGGGAGCTTCAGGATGCCGAGAGATTCCGAGCTACCCTGGAAAATATCCGCAGAGGGAGGAAAGCGGACGCCTCACCTGAGCCTGCAGCGGCTGCGCAGGACGAACCACCCACCTTCCAAGTGCCGACGGCGACAGCGGAGACCAGCGACCCCGACTCTGAAAGCCTGGACGACCAGATTGTGCGGCTGGAGTTAAAGCTACGGGAGCTACGCCAGATTGCCTCCGCCAGGATCCGGACTCCACCTGACCTACAAGAAAAAGGACGTAAGGACTCGGACGTCTCCGGGTCTAAGGTGAGAGTACCTGTCCTTGCCAGTCGTCCCTCCTTCGTACCGGCACCTGCGGTGGGATCCTCATACGCTGTGCACCGGCGCACAGAGCCAGTCGTTCCAGAACCCACCGGACCGCTTGCAGCAGCGGTACCCAGGCCAGTGCAGCAGCCCACGATTGTTATGCCTGCTCCGGTGAGGTCAGCGACTTTGATAACCCCTAGGCCTATGGGGCCTATACCTATTAGGGGTCCGTTTATGTTACAGTTGCCCCCCAATACTGTGTTGTGGGCACATCCATCTGTTGAATCTCAATACAGGCCCAATATACAAATGGAGCCAGGGAGCACCACTAAAATGCAAAGTGGATATGACTTGCCCCTGTGAATTGGCCTGCTAGGCCCTTGATGTTTGCTTTATGTACCAAGGGATCCTAAAGAAGACTTAACCCTTTCAGGACAGGAGTCCTTCGTTGTTTTGGCCCTCTGTTGCTGCTGCCAGTTACCCACGGCTCAGTGGAGGCGGCAAGCCACTGAAATACCACGTGCAGCAAGGCCATCTTGTTTACAGGACCTCCTGCCTGCTTTCCCAGAGTGAAAACCCAGTTGTGCCTGTTTTCATGTTGCACCTTTTAACCCTTTAACCCCCTTTTCAGGTTGATTACGGGTATTACAGCACTTGTTTTATATATGCCATTTAAATAATGTGGACTATTTTTATGTGCTGCTATTTTATTGTGCAACTTGAATTTCAAGAATTGGGCCCAGGGATAGACTCAAATGCACATGAGCCTCTGAGATTTTGCTACTATTTTAAAGTATTGTGCCCAGAGATGGACTCCATCTCGTGCGAGCCTCTGTGATTCTATCTGCCTCTCTAGTTTCATCTGCGATATCTTTACTTGGCTGTGGATTAAACAAAAAGAAAAGAACCTGGGTACGGACTCATTTTATATGCTTTGACCCTCCAAGAATTGTTATTTAATGTTTTACATTTTCCACGGACAATTTGCACTTGAAAGTATTATTATGGACTATCCTGGTATTTATTGTTACGCTGTGCCAGGTCAGCGCCCCTGTTCCCATTGTGTTATCCTGAGAGAAGAGAACGACGCCCCTTTTCACCATTACTTGCTCCTAATCCAGTGGAACTGCCTGATGTATGCATATAATGTATATTTTGCAAATGTAGATGTGTTTTCCTGCTTTGCTTTATCTTCCCTATTACAGGTGCAGTATCCAGCTGTGCAGGGACCCTCCATGTTGCGCCGAGGATGGGCAACGTTATAGCGTGGGGGTATGTAGTGTCCCACTAGGTAGGGGTGGGCACTACACAAGGGTCAATTGGTGTGCGCGTCACTCCTACTCACAAGGAACAGAAGTGTTATATTTAATTGTGCATTTTATGTATGTTCTAATGTGTTTTTACATGCAATGTACCCCTGTATGATGCAATAGCAGGCCTAGTTGGGTGTAGTTAGACATCCCAGACACTAGAGGGAGATAGGGAGCCCCTAGTATAAATGTCCAGGCCCACACAGGGAGAGTTAGTGCAGAGTCAGGAGTCTGAGAAGACAGAGGCTAGAAAGCCTGCTCCTGACATGCAGCTGGATAGCCCTGGCTGCTAGTGATGTCCAGGAGGCTAGTGAGAAGCTCCAGCCTGCCTGAGAACAAGAGAGCCTTAGTTAGCTCTGAAGACACCCCAGTCGTAGGACCCAACCTCCTGGGAGAAACCCACAGTTATCCACCTTACAAGAGAGGGCGATCCAGGGTAAGCTAAGTGACCCTGATGGGCAGATTACACTAGAAAGTGTAGCAAGAATCTAATACCTGAGGAAGAAAGTAACCAAGGATTTAAGCCACCCTTTTATGCATCCGGGCCTTGGGAGATAAAGCCAGAGCAGGAGTTCTAGAAAGGACACTGTACATTGATTCTGAGGAAAGGTACAACCTGCTGCTGAGTGCTTGTGAAGTTTACCCTCTGCGTATCTTGCATATATATATTGCCTGCCATTTTGTGAATAAGCCTCCTTGTGGAACTGTGTTTGAAAGACTGTACTCCTACCTGCTGTACAAAGTTGAATTGTTCAGTAAAGTTACGTTTGGTTCACTATATACTTGTGTACCTCCATCATTCCAACCACCAACCGGCGTGCCACCGTCCAAAGGCACTGGCGTCACGAATACCACAGGGACCTTGCCCCAGGCACACAAAATACCTGTAACATCCAGGGCACCTCATCCACCATCTGGCCTGGTCCCTATCTACAGAGCGTGCCCCAGAGGAACCGTGTCTACCTCTCCTTCACTGCCACGCGCCTGCCCAGGGTTCTTCAAATATAGTGAGTACCCTCGATTGCCCATAACCGTGACCTCACTTCGTCATCCCCTGCAGGTCTGGCGTGTTGCAGAAGCAACCTGTTATGAATTTTAGTGACACTCAGTGTTTTCCCTCCATCTTCTCTTCCTTTACTTATGCATTGTTTAAGCTATAAGAAGATTTACGACCAGCATCACATTGGGCCTGCATCCCATTTGCCTTTGATAGATCCAGCACTGCACGATGCAACCTGATACCTGCTGGACCCATTAACTATAATGGGGACCTGCAGAGATCCAGCTGCAACCTGGCAAATACGCTGAGAATCGATTGGATGAAGACACAGAGGTTTTCGTCTGGCCGATTCTCTGCATTTTTGCAGGGTTATGGCCAGGTGATAGCTAATTGGTCTGGCGGGCATCAGTTTGCATCCTGCAATGCCAGATCCAGACAGCTCCGGCAGGCTGCTCCCTCCCGGAACAGCCTGCAGATCCAGACGTCTCCGGCAGGCTGCTCCCTGCCGGAACAGCCTGCAGATCCAGACGTCTCCGGCAGGCTTCTCCCTTCCGGAACAGCCTGCAGACATCTCCGACAGGCTGCTCCCTGCCGGAACAGCCTGCCAGATATGTATAATACAGATGTGAAACAAGCCTTAATAACTCAAAATAAATTAATAGTTTTATAACTGAAAGCATTACTCTAGTTCTCTTTGTCTAATACCAGATGTTTAACAACAACAACCCTTTTGAGAAATGCATGGCAGCTGGAAGAGAACAAATCTTTTTGTATGGTATTGTTTATTTGAATTCTCAATTGAAAATCATGAAATGTATGTAAGTGTTGCTTTTTGAGCCCAGATTGTTCAGTTAACCACTCTAAAATCCAATTATTCTGATATTCCATATGGCAATTTTCAGGGAGGTATGGCAAAAGCTCCACTGTGTTTTATATAGATATTGTTTGGCTACAAATTATATTGTTAATTATATTGTTACACAAATGAGAACACAGGCGACTGTACTGGTGCATTAACAGGGTCTTCAACTATATCAAGATGAATAGCTTGGTGCTGTCAGCAGATCAGACCTGTACAAGAGAATGCTATTCATATGGAAATTGAGCAGATTCACTGTCTATAAACTCATTATTCATGTACTATTTCCTACCAGCATTTGGTGAGCCTCTGCACATTAACTTGGAGAATTGCGATCATATCATGCAGTCTATTTATTTAGCAAGATAATTACATCCTTAAGGGGAAATTATTACCTTACTTATATACATTAATGTGGAAGTTTAAAAAGCGTACATGCTAAACATTTATGCATTTCCACACAGTTCTGAAAAAAATGGCATATTTATATTTTTATACAGTGTATGTGTATATATATATATATATATATATATATATATAATAAATAAAATAAAAAAATCGGACTGCACTCCAGATGGATCTTCAGTGAAAAAAGGATTTATTCACCCATAAGGTGGCACTGTGCCACCTTATGGGTGAATAAATCCTTTTTTCACTGAAGATCCATCTGGAGTGCAGTCCGATTTTTTTTATTCTGTATTAGTGGGTAAGCACCAGTTACCATACTCGGGCAGTGCACCCTTTCTACTTTGTTTTTTGGTTTGGTTGGTACTGCCGGTTATTTTTTCCATATATATATATATATATATATATATATAAATGATGAAAAGAAGGGCAGCACTCCAATGAATAAAAATTGAAAAAAACTTTAATTACCCATAAGGCTATAGCGACGTTTCGGCTCCTTACATCTGAGCCTTCCTCAAGCTTGAGGAAGGCTCAGATGTAAGGAGCCGAAACGTCGCTATAGCCTTATGGGTAATTAAAGTTTTTTTCAATTTTTATTCATTGGAGTGCTGCCCTTCTTTTCATCATTTACATTTGCTGGATTGGCTTATATCCAAACTGGGCTGCGTGCACCCTGCATTCAACTTGTTTTATTTGTGACGGTGCTGCCATCTCTTTTTTCTTTTTTTATATATATATATATATATATATATTTATATACACACAAAAAAAAGAGTTGAAGAGCAGCACACAAACAAATAAGTGGTGCAATACCTTAAAAAAGAGCAAGGACCAAGGTCTTGCTATATATACCAAAAAGAAAAGCAAAGGCAGCACACTGGTATCCGTGTCAAACAGTGGGTAATTTATTAACCCATGTGATAGCAACGTTTCAGCTGACTCCATGGAGCCTTTGTCAAGCTTGACAAATATATATACACAGAGAGATAGATATATAGATAGATATATTATAGCAATATAGCTACAGGAGTCTTTAAAAGCCAATGACAATGCTACCGATTCGAAGAGATTGCTGCCTGGGAAAATAGAACTCACTTTTAAGTTCAAAAATAGTTGGAAAGAAATGATGATCTCCAACCTAAATTGTAATGACCTGACATTCTCATGTTTTTTGTAAATCTGATGTAACATCTACTCCTTTCTATGTACCTGTATGGCCTTTGTTTTCTCTTCGTGCTGTACAACTTGTTTATTTGTATGTAAATTTTATTGCATCAATAAAAAAATAAAAAATAAACAATGAGATGAGCGAATTTCTTGAAATTAATTTCTTGTACGAATCATCAAATTTTTCAAAAAATGTTTATTCATGTCTGAATCAATTCTACACTAGTCAAATATGCTACATAATTGGCATATAAAACTAACGTCTCCAGATTTTTTTTTTATCTTTTTTTTTGCTCCCCCCCCCTTTCAGCTCTTGAACACAATGATAGCAATAGTGATTAATGGCACTAGGTATGGATAAATGCATAGTTGACGGTGTTAACAAACAGCATGTTTGCAATGCCCTAATAATAGTTTTTCTAATATACTTTATTAATGTATTTCATATTTTTATTACAGTTCCCCCCCTCCTCTAAAGCGCACCATTCGCTGTGATCTTAAAACTGAAATTTTTGTACACCGCTGACTGCTCACGGGCTGTAGACACTTTATTAATGGGGCCTCAGCAGCAGTGCTTACATATTGCTGCTCCAGCCTATGCTTCCTGGAGGTTTACTAACTCCTGGCATAGCACATTGATACCCTGTACCCATGTGCCATGCCAGGATTAGCTGAGTGGAGTGGGCACCTGCTTCTGTCTGGTTTGTGAAGCTAAAATCTGATATGTAGAGCTGACATGACGCTTAGCTTAGTGGAGCAGGCAAAAGCAGGAGCCCGCTCCACTCAGAGGGGCATGGGCTAGTGCAGCCCCATTCATAAAGTGTTTACAGCCCATACATTGTATCCCACTAAACAGTACAGAAATGTCAGTTTTAAGAGCACAGCAAATGGTGTGCTTTTAGGGTTGGGGGGGGGGGGGTGTAATAAAAATACAAAATACATTGATGCAGTATATTAGAAAAAAAAGTATTATTAGGGGCCAGGGTCATGTTATTAAAATGTTATTCACAGGTTTAGTTACTCTTTAAAAATTGTCCCTTATTGGGGCAAATGGTGTTTAAACACACACTGTGTTAAGGGGATAAAACATGGCTTTTTTGGATTAAAAAAAAATATGTCTGCCCCTGTCTACACACACATGTTAATGTCATAGGAAACATTGGCTTGTTCTCTAAGTCTCCACAATGATGTGTTTAGAAGGCAGGATGCCTGCACGTATTTTTACACACACAAGTGTTAGTTGTCAGAAAAGATAGTTACTTGTTCTTAACAAGCCTGGAACATTTCTTCCTTTTAATTGGGAGCAAGAGTAGTACAGTGCGGATGGCGAAAGCGTAGGGTAGTAGTAGCATGTGGCCACAATAGTTGCAGCAGCAGTAGTAAGCAGATCATGGAACAGATATGTCAGAAGATGTGTGTGGCTGTTTAGGGGTAGTAATAACAGTAGTAGTGGCTGTGTAGCAGTAATGGAAATATAAGTAGGGGTGCTGCTGAACTCTAGACTTTGCTACAATTTATCACCATGTACATAAGTGTGCAGTGCACCAAGATTCATCATAGCTGAAATCATCCTAGCTAACCAGTTCTGATAGCTGTATAGCTACTGATCATCCGTATTACAGGTAGGTGTAATACATTTCCCTGTACATAAGTGTGCAGTGGACTGCTGCCACCCTCCCCACTCTGTCATGGGGCCACTAATGTTACTGTTACTACCACTTCTGCTTCCCTCCTCCCCACTCTGTCATGGGCCGCTACTGTCACTGCTGTCATCCTGCCCACTCTGTCATGGGGCCACTTATGTCACTGGTACTGCCACTGCTGCTACTGACACTCTCCCCACTTTGTCTCCTATGATCTCCCTCTAATCTCCCTGAAGTTTAACTTCTAACTTTTCATACAGAGTTTGGGCCACTAAGTGGGAAGAATATGATTAGTCAGATTGGCCTGGGTATACTTGATTTATAGCAATTTGTGACAAAATAATTTGTAACAAATCAAATTTCTTGTCAAACTTTGACAAAGTCGCCAAATCGAAATTTTCAAAAATTCACTCATCTTTAATTATGACTTATAGTAGATACTATACTAAATTGAGGAGCCTCAGTAAGAGAAATCTCTTATAGGGGGCCTGTCACTTCTCCTGATATGTCTTTTTTGGTGAATATTTGCAATCATAAAAAACATGTTTGCATAAATTATCAATTGGTTTTCACAGGGGGAATGATGAGGTGTCACTTTAATCATTTGTTCCCAGTAGAACAGAATGGTACAATGTATAGTTCTAAGTAAAGATTCTCCAGAACTGTTTTAGGAGGTATGCAAATACTTACTAAAATTGAAATTTCTTCTTCAATTTACAATTAAAGTTGGTAAAACAGGACTGTACATAGCTATATTAAACTCTTGATGTCCTGGTACTTAAGGACACAGGGCGTACCTGTACGTCCTGTGTATTTCCGATCACTGCCGCGCGGCGGACGGTGATCGGAACAAGGTGCCTGCTCAAATCATTGAGCAGGCAGCCTGGGACAAAGTGCGGGGGAGTTTCCGTATCGGCGATCGCCCCAAACCGCAGGTCAATTCAGACCTGTGGTTTGCGGCATTTACTGGTTGCTGCAGCGGGCGCTCGGCGGTGCCATCGGGTCCCCGTGCGGCTATAATGGGGACCCGATGGCATGGAAGGCAGCGCGATGCCTTCCTTAGGCATCGGCTCTGCCTTCCAGTGAAGAGCCTATGAGATCCAGGGGGCTCATACAGCCAATGCATTAAAATACAGAAGTATTGGAATGCATTGTAAAGGGGATCAGACCCCAAAAGTTGAAGTCACAAAATGGGACAAAAAATAAAGTGAAAAATTAAAAGTTTCAAGGAAAAAAATAAGTCATTTCCCCCCAAATAAAGTAAAAAAAAGACATATTAGGTATTACCATGTCCGTATCGATCGGCTCTATAAACATATCACATGAATTAACCCCTCAGATAGAACACCGCAAAAAATAAAAAATAAAAACTGTGCTAAATAAACCATTTTTTTGTCTCCTTACATGACTAAAATTACAACAACAAGCGATCAAAAAGGCGTATGGCCACCAAAATAGTACCGATCTAACCGTCACCTCATCCCGCAAAATATGAGCCCCTACATAGGACAATCGCCCAAAAAATAAAAAAATAACTATGGCTCAGAATATGGAGACACTAAAACATAATTTTTTTTTGTTTTAAAAAAGCTGTTATTGTGTAAAACTTAAAGGGGTTATCCGAGTTATAAAAAAAAAAAAATAATAATTATAAAACTCATCAGGACATACATATGCAGGGTGGGCCATATATGGATACACCTTAATAAAATGGGAATGGTTGGTGATATTAACTTCCTGTTTGTGGCACATTAGTATATGTGAGGGGGGAACTTTTCAAGATGGGTGGTGACCATGGTGGCCATTTTGAAGTTGGCCATTTTGAATCCAACTTTTGTTTTTTCAATAGGAAGAAGGTCATGTGACACATCAAACTTATTGGGAATTTCACAAGAAAAACAATGGTGTGCTTGGTTTTAACGTAACTTTATTCTTTCATGAGTTATTTACAAGTTTCTCTTTGTTTACAGCCATTGACATGTCACCGAGGTTAACACGTGTGGAGCGGATAGAAATTGTGTTGATGTCTGGTGAGCGCAGTAACCAGGTCATTGCAGCAGATTTCAATGCAAGACAGCCTACGAGACCACCCATCTCCCATGCTACAGTTAGCAAACTGCTTGCTTAGTTTCGTGAAACTGGTTCAGTGTTGGATTTGCCAAAATGTGGACGCATTAAATCTGTCACTAATGAAGAAACATCAGTGGCTGTCCTAGCTTCATTCAGCAAGAGCCCACAGCGTAGCACTCGCCGCATGTCACTGGAGAGTTGCATTAGTCGAACATCCCTTCGGCGGATATTAGCTACTCACAAAAGGCACCCTTACAAACTCCAACTACTGCAGCATCTCAACGAGGATGACCCAGATTGGCGCACTGAATTTGCAGAACGGGAAAAACAAAAATTGGAACAGGACCCTCAGTCTCAGAACCAAAAAATTGATGGTATGGTGTGGTATATGGGGTACAAAGATAGTGGGGCCATTCTTCATCAATGGAAACCTCAAGGCCACTGGATATGCGAAATTGCTACATGATGATGTGTTTCCCTCTTTATGCACTGAAGCTGGCATGTTCCCTGAGTTTTTCCAGCAAGATGGTACACCACCACATTATGGGTGTCAGGTCCAAGCATTCCTAGACGAACAGTTTCCTGGAAAGTGGATTGGTCGTCGTGGGCCAGTTGAAGTTAATATCACCAACCATTCCCATTTTATTAAGGTGTATCCATATAAATGGCCCACCCTGTACATTGGTTAAGCTTACTTTCTTAAGAAAAAAAAACCATATGTACACCTTTTCATGGTTCTGTCATTGCTGTGTTTACATGCTGAAGTACAATGCTGTAGGGGCGTATAACAACAATGCCTGAGCTCTCCCTCATGAATATTTGGGGGTGTGAACAATCTGACCTTCCCCTCACCCTGCTCTGCACATCCTAACTTTGCATAAACCAGTCACATGATCATCTCCGAGCTCACACAGTCACACAGACAGATCATCCTGTCACATTGCAGAAACACAGGCTCTATGTATCTAAGCGCTATGGCAGCTCTGTGCATCTAAGCTCTATGGCAGCTCTGTGTATCTAAGCTCTATGGCAGCTCTGTGTATCTAAGCTCTATGGCAGCTATGTGTATCTAAGCTCTATAGCAGGTCGGTGTATCTGAGCTCTATGTATCTAAGCTCTATGGCAGCTCAATGTATCTAAGCTCTATGTATCTAAGCTCTATGGCAGCTCAATGTATCTAAGCTATATGTATCTAAGCCTCGTGGCAGCTCTGTGTATCTAAGCCCTGTGGCAGCTCTGTGTATCTAAGCCCTGTGGCAGCTCTGTGTATCTAAGCTCTATGGCAGCTCTGTGTATCTAAGCTCTATGGCAGCTCTGTGTATCCAAGCTCTATGGCAGCTCTGTGTATCTAAGCTATGTATATTAGCTCTATGGCAGCTCAATGTATCTTAGCTCTATGTATGTAAGCTCTGTGGAAGCTCTGTGTATCTAAGCCCTGTGGCAGCTCTGTGTATCTAAGCTCGGTGGTAGCTCTGTGTGTCTAAGCTCTATCGAAGCTCTGAGTATCTAAGCCCTGTGGCAGCTCTATGTATCTAAGCTGGGTGGCAGCTCTGTGTATCTAAGCTCTATGGCAGATCTGTGTATCTAATCTCTATGGCAGCTCTGTGTATCTAAGCTATATGGCAGCTCTGTGTATATAAGCTATATGGCAGCTCTGTGTATATAAGCTCTATGGCAGCTCTGTGTATCTAAGCTCCATGGCAACTCTGTGTATCTAAGCTCTATGTATCTAAGCTCTATGGCAGCTCATTGTATCTAAGCTCTATGTTTCTAAGCCCTGTGGAAGCTATGTGTGTGGAAGCTCTGTGTATCTAAGCAATGTGGTAGTTCTGTGTATCTAAGCACTGTGGCAGCTCTGTGTATCTAAGCTTGGTGGCAGCTCTGTGTATGTAAGATCAATGGCAGATCTGTGTATCTAAGCTATATGGCAGCTCTGTGAATCTAAGCTCTATGGCAGCTCTGTGTTTCTAAGCTCTATGGCAGCTATGTGTATCTAAGCTCTATGGCAGCTCAATGTATCTAAGCTCAATGTATCTCAGCTCTAAATATCTAAGCTTTGTGTATCTAAGCCCTGTGGCAGCTTTGTGTATCTAAGCCATGTGACAGCGCTGTGTATCTAAGCCCTGTGGCAGCTCTGTGTATCTAAGCTCTATGGCAGCTCTGCGTATCTAAGCTCTATGGCAGCTCTGTGTATCTAAGCTCTATGGCAGCTCTGTGTATCTAAGCCCTGTGGCAGCTCTGTGTATCTAAGCTCTATGGCAGCTCAATGTATCTAAGCTCTGTGTATCTAAGCCCTGTGGCAGCTCTGTGTATCTAAGCCCCGTGGCAGCTCTGTGTGTCTAAGCTCTATGGAAGCTCTGTGTATCTAAGCCCTGTGGCAGCTTTGTGTATCTAAGCCCTGTGGCAGCTTTGTGTATCTAAGCCCTGTGGCAGCTCTGAGTATCTAAGTCCTGTGGCAGCTTATTTTATCTACGCCCTGTGGCAGCTCTGTGTATCTAAGCCCTGTGGCAGCACTGTGTATCCAAGCCCTGTGGCAGCTCTGTGTATCTAAGTCATGTGGCAGCTCTGTGTTTCTAAGCCCTATGGCAGCTCTGTGTATCTCAGCTCTATGGCACCTCTGTGTATCTAAGCTCTATGGCATCTCTGTGTATCTAAGCTCTGTGTATCTAATCTCTATGGCAGCTCAATGTATCTAAGCAATGTATTTGTAAGCCATGTGGCAGCTATGCGTATCTAAGCCCGGTGGCAGCTATGTGTATCTAAGCCCTGTGGCAGCTCTGTGTATCTAAGCTCTATGGCAGCTCTGTGTATCTAAGCTCTGTGTGTCTAAGCTCTATGGCAGCTCAATGTATCTAAGCTCTGTGTGTCTAAGCTCTATGGAAGCTCTGTGTATCTAAGCCCTGTGGCAGCTTTGTGTATCTAAGCACTGTGGCAGCTTTGTGTATCTAAGCACTGTGGCAGCTTTGTGTATCTAAGCCCTGTGGCAGCTCTGTGTATCTAAGTCCTGTGGCAGCTCTTTTTATATACGCCCTGTGGCAGCTCTTTTTATATACGCCCTGTGGCAGCTCTGTGTATCTAAGCCCTGTGGCAGCTCTGTGTATCTAAGTCATATGGCATCTCTGTATATCTAGGTCCGATGGCAGCTCTGTGTATCTAAGCTCTATGGCAGATCTGTGTATCCAAGCTCTGTGTATCTCAGCTCTATGGCAGCTCAATGTATCTAAGCAATGTATTTCTAAGCCATGTGGCAGCTATGTGTATCTAAGCCCGGTGGCAGATCTGTGTATCTAAGCCCTGTGGCAGCTTTGTGTATCTTAGCCCTGTGGCAGCTTTTAGTATCTAAGCCCTGTGGCAGCTCTGTGTATCTAAGTCCCGTGGCAGCTCTGTGTATCTACGCCATGTGGCAGCTCTGTGTATCTGAGCCCCGTGGCAGCTCTGTGTATCTAAGTCCTGTGACAGCTCTGTGTATCTAAGCTCTATGGCAGCTCTGTGTATCTAAGCTATATGGCAGATATGTGCATCTAAGCTATGTGTATCTAAGCTCTATGGCAGCTATGTGTATCTAAGCTCTATGGCAGCTCAATGTATCTAAGTTCTTTGTATCTAAGCCCTGTGGCATCTTTGTGTATCTAAGCCCTGCAGCAGCTTTGTGTATCTAAGCCCTGTGACAGCTCTGTTTATCTTAGTCCAATGGCAGCTATGTGTATCTAAGTCCTGTGGAGCTCTGTGTATCTAAGCCCTGTGGCAGCTCTGTGTATCTAATCTCTTGGCAGCTCTATGTATCTAAGCTCAATGGCAGATCTGTGTATCTAAGCTCTATGGCAGATCTGTGTATCTAAGCTCTGTGTATCTAAGTTCTGTGTATCTAAGCCCTGTGGTAGCTCTGTGTGTCTAATATAGCTTTGATAAATATAGGTATCAGATAGCTTAGATACATAAAAGGTGTCATATATGACACCTATATCTATCTAAGCTATATTACAGCCTTATCTATGTTGACTATACACTATGTAGTCACTGTGCCCCCTCCCCCTATACACAATGCAGTGTCCCCCACCCTACCCCATACACACAATGCAGTGTCCTCTCCCCCCCATACCCACAATGCAGTGACCCCCACCCCACCCCATACACACAATGCAGTGTCCCCCACCCCTCCATACACACAATATACACAATGCAGTGTCCCCCACCCGTCCATACACACAATATACACAATGCAGTGTCCCCCACCTTCCTCTTCCTGGGAAACCTAAGAGCCCAGGCAAAAGCACATGTCTTTACTCTCCGGTGTAAACTGCAGGGAGGGCGGGTCTTTCATCTGATTGGCTGTCCTGACTTGCCTTCTCTTTTGTGTATGGTAATGACAGCCCTGCTGCGCTATTGTTATGCTAATGAGATCGCAGCAGCCAGCTACAGGGAGAAAGGGGGCGGGCACCAAAGGCTCTGACGTCTCGTTTACAGAGCTAGGCCACTCCCTCAAGCAGGGAGAAGCTTGTAAACGAGACGTCAGTGCCAGAGAAGGGTTGATGACGTCGGGGGTCACATGACCCAAATCAGCAGTGTGGAAACAGCGCAAAATCAATAAAGTGAGTATATTAGAAATGTATCTTTAATGATGTATAAAGCAGCCCTAACACATATTTTTTTAAGTTGGATAACCCCTTTAAGTAAATTAAAACAAAGTATACATATTAGGTATTGTCGCGTCAATAATAGCATGCTCTATAAAAATATCACATGACCTAACCCCTTAGGTGAACACCGTAAAAAGATAAATTTAAAAAACTGTGTAAAAAAAGCAATTTTTGTCACTTTACATCACAAAAAGTGTAAAAGCAAGTGATCAGAAAGTCATATGCACCCCAAAATAGTCCCAATCAAACCGTCATCTCTTCCCGCAAAAAAATGAGACCCTACCTAAGATAATCTCTCACAAACTGAAAAAACTTTGGCTCTCAGACACTAAAACATGATTTATTTTTGTTTCAAAAGTGTAAAATTTACATAAATAAAAAAAAGTATACATGTTAGGTATTGCTACATTCCTAATAACCTGCTCTATACAAATATCACATGACCTAACCCCTCAGGTGAATACCGTAAAAAAAAAAAAAAAAAAAAAAACGGTGTAAAAAATTGCATTTTTTGTCACCTCACATCACAAAAAGTGTAATAGCAATCTATCAAAAAGTCATACGCACCACAAAATAGTGCCAATCAAACTGTCATCTCATCCCGCAAAAATCATACCCTACCCAAGATAATCGCTCAAAAACTGAAAAAAACTATGGCTCTCCGACTATGGAGACACTAAAACATGATTTTCTTTTGTTTCAAAAGTGAAATCAATGTGTAAAACTTACAAAAATAAAAATAAAGTATACATATTAGGTATTTCCGCATCCGTAATAACCTGCTCTATAAAAATATCACTTGACCTAACCCCTTAGGTGAATAACGTAAGAAAATTTAAATAAAAACGGTGTAAAAAAAGCTATTTTTGGTCACCTTACATCACAAAAATTGTAATGGCAAGCAATCAAAAAGTCATACACACCCCAAAATAATGGCAATCAAACCGTCATCTCGTCGCGAAAAAAATTAGCCCCTACACAAGACAGTCGCCCAAAAAGTAAATAAAACTATTGCTTTCAGAATGAGGGGACACTAAAGAATCATAAAAAAATGCTTTGTTATGTAAAACTGAAACAAACAACCAAAAAATGTAGTCATATTTGATATTGTCGTGTCCGTGACAACCTGCTCTATAAAAATACCACATGATCTATCCTGTCAGATGAATGTTGTAAATAAGTAAAAATAAAACAGCTATTTCATATGTACCCTAAAATAGTACCAACAAAACTGTCACCCTATCCCGTAGTTTCTAAAATGGGGTCACTTTTTTGGAGTTTCTACTCTAGGGGTGCATTAGGGGGGCTTCAAATGGGACATGGTGTTAAAAAACCATCCCAGCAAAATCTGCCTTTCAAAAACCGTATGGCATTCCTTTCCTTCTGTGCCATGCCGTGTTCCCGTACAGTAGTTTACAACCATTTATGGGGTGTTTCTGTAAACTACATAATCAGGGCCATAAATATTGAGTTTTGTTTGGCTGTTTACTACTAATGTCCTATAGGACTAAATTACACCACTTTCACTGCGCCTACCTACTTAACTAAGACTTAGCTTTTATTTCATATTATTTAATACTTATGGTGTAAATAACTAATTTTATTAAAATTCTCAGTGATCACTGGCCATTTGTATATCTCTTTAATTTCCCTGTCAGAACTGTCATCTGACTTGGTTTGAATACACACTTTTACTAGTAGGCTGCGCGCTTGCCTGTATTTTATATGTGTTCAGTGCAATTCATTTTATTGTGCTGTTATGGCCCAATGATAGACTGCCATAAAATTCAGAGCCTCACGCTGCCCCCCGACATGTTTCGCCGTATCACGGCGTCTTCAGGGGTTAGGGCAGAGTGTAAGCGTGTAAGAGTGTAACAACTGAACATATTAGTCTAATACAAAAAGGCCTCTCATTTACCCCAGCACCACATTTCAACTGCTTTCTGTGGGTGAAAGATATCAACCTATTCGCTAGGAAACTAGCGCTGCATAAGGAATTTAACTCTAGTGAGCAAGCGGAAATTAATGCACAAAAACGTGAGAGGGAAGCAGTTGAGATCCTTGAGGTGCTACAGAGAGAAGGAGAAGGGGAAATAGTAGCCCCCAGTCCACCATTTAGCACCCTAACTCCCAAGTCCAGATTTACCCCCCCGTTTGGTAAATATGCAAACATTCAAACATTTGTAGATGTTGTTACTAGGGACCTGCAAAAAATCAGAGCCCCTAAAAGAAATAAGTACAGCAATCTAACTATAGAAGAGCAAACAGCAATGAAAGACCTAATGAATAATGACAATTTAGTCATAAAACCTTCGGACAAAGGAGGGAATATTGTCCTATTGGAAAGAAAAGATTATGAACAAATGATAATGGATCTCCTGAATGAGAATAATACTTATAGGGAGCTAAGAACAGACCCCACTGAAAAATATGTCCTAGAGTTAAAAAAACTTCTCAAAAATGCCAAAGATCGTAATCTAATTACTAAGGAGGAGTATAAAGTTATGTTTAGATCGCGACCGACAGTAGCAACCTTTTACGCTATTCCGAAAATCCATAAACAAAGGGAACCAATCCCAGGGAGACCTATCGTCTCTGGTAATCAAAGCCTATGCGAAGGCATCAGTGAGTATGTGGAGCAGGTTATTTCTCCATTTGTTAGAACATTACCCTCGTACCTTAGAGATACTAAGGATACTGTCGTCAGGCTGCAGGAAATCCAGGTCAATTCACATACACTTATAGCGAGTCTTGATGTTGAAGCACTGTATACCAGAATTCAACATCACCTTGGTATACAAGCAACACAACACTACCTGAATACAAAGGGAATACAATACTATGAGCACAATAGTTTTGTTATTTCACTATTAACTTTTTTGTTGGAGCACAATTATTTTATGTTCAATGGGAAATATTATTTGCAGGTTACTGGCACCGCTATGGGCACGATTTGTGCACCAAGTTTCGCGAATTTATTTCTAGGGTGGTGGGAAGATCGTATAGTATTTAGGGACACTATGGAAAAATACACGCAACACATTTTATTTTGGGGTCGTTATACAGATGATATTTTGATTTTCTGGGATGACACTGAGGCACAATTCTATGATTTTGCTAGCCAACTGAATGATAATCAGATTGGTATGAAGTTCACAGCTGAAATACATGAAAGCACCCTGAATTTTCTGGATCTGAAAATAAACCTGCAGCCTGACGGCAGAATCCAAACCGAAATATATCGGAAAGTAACATCGACAAATAACCTGCTACACTGGCAAAGTTTCCACCCGGACTCTCTCAAAAAAGGGATCCCGGTGGGACAATATCTTAGAGCCAGGTGGAATTGTTCCACCGAGGAAGCATTCCAAAAAGAATGTAGAAATTTATACTTACGATTTGTTGAGAGGGGATACTCTAAAAAATGCCTGCATCGAGCTTACAATAAAGCTAGAAGAACAGAAAGGGTAGACCTATTGACAAATAAAAAAACAAAAGAGGGAGAGAAGATTATACGGTGTATAGGTACGTATGATACAGAACATAGTGGTATACAAAAGATTCTGAAACGACATTGGCACATCTTGCAGGCCGACATAGACCTACAACAAGTAATACCAAAATATCCAGCGATAACATTTAGAAGAGGACAAAATTTAAAAGAAAAGCTAGTTCACAGCCACTACCAGCCCCATCAAACAACTAAAAAAAGTACGTGGCTGTCTCACAATGGATCATACCCCTGTGGAGACTGTATTTTCTGTAGTCGGATGAAAACTACTAAAACCTTCACAAACCCAGTAGATGGAAAAAGCTATGAAGTCAGGGACTACATTAATTGTAAGACAAAGGGGGTCGTATATGTTATCAGCTGTGAATGCCCTAAGTTGTACGTCGGGAAGGCAATTCAAGAGTTGAGAAGAAGAATATCAAAGCATCTGAGTAGTATTAACACCGGAGAGGACACTAGCCTGGCCAGACACATGAGAGAAAAGCACAAGGGCCACAACACCGATTTTAAATTTTGGGGACTGATGAGAGTTAAATCAGGACCACGTAAAGGAGATATAGACAAAAAACTCCAACAAGAAGAAACGAAATGGATATACTTACTAAATAGTCTAGCCCCAAAAGGGCTAAATGAAGGGTTCACGTACTCGTCCTTCCTGTAGGTTATCAATACCCCCACCTAAGAGAAAAAAGAGAATAAAATAAATTAATAGAATTATCAACTCAAGTAGCAAATGAGATAAAAAATATTTTAACTAAAATAGAGCAACCTCCTTGTGGAAAAAATTAAAAAGATAATAGAAATAAAAATACAATTATGGAACCCTAATATGAAAAAATGGCCTATCTTTGGGAACCTCATGAAATCTGAACACAGGGAACATACATTGGAAGGTATATAGATATGAATAATATCACACTAAGGGGATAAAAGGGGAGAGAAAATATTAAAGGGGGAAAAATAACCAGTAAAATGAGATCAATCAAGTTGGAGACAGGTGAAGAAAACTATAAAAGATACATAATGGAATATAGCCAACATTTCATGTAGTCGGAGTATAGGGATGCCTATAACAGGTAACCTATCAACTCAAAGATATGGGACTAAGGATGTGGAGCGATTAAACTTGTCCCCCCCCCCCCTGTCCCCTCCTCCCTTGACAGTATTCTACATTCTCCCAATTAGCCACTAAAATCCCACTTTTCCCATCCTTCCCTTGTAGGTAACCTCAATATACAGAATGATAAGAGAAAGTATAATAGGATAAAACAATTAGAAATATGAGGCTATCAGAGAAGGCAGTGCGAATATATATTAGATAAATAGAGAAATATACTATTATCATAACATGGGAGTGGCTACTAGTAGGGAGAAAACCTAAAATGGGTAGAAGATTAAGGGATGGTTATAAGGAAACACCTCCTGAAGGGAACCTCCAGAGAGAACAAGAATGGAGGTATCATCACAGCCGGAGCCTAAGTCCGTGGACATGCGCGTCAGCGATGCGTCGGGCCCAGTGTATTGAGGAGGCTGATGACTAAGTCGGCGAGCATGCGCAATGGCTCGAGTATCGGAGAGCAACTACACCAACTGGGCATGCGTGACAGCACCCGATGACGAGGACCAATCGGAAGGAGGTAGCCGACGTCGGACGGGCGGAGCCATGACGTAAACAGACGCCTGCCAATGACGAGGACCAATTGAAGGGAATTAGCCGAGGTCAAGGGGTGACAGTTATGATGAAAGCAGGCCGAACCAGAGTATACATCCAATCGGCACTCGATTAAAACTTTCCACCACGCCCCCCAGTGAGGCTCCCAGCAATGACGTCACAAACAAAGGTTTCATAAGCTGGCCGCAAGGAGGACACGCTTACACTCTGCCCTAACCCCTGAAGACGCCGTGATACGGCGAAACATGTCGGGGGGCAGCGTGAGGCTCTGAATTTTATGGCAGTCTATCATTGGGCCATAACAGCACAATAAAATGAATTGCACTGAACACATATAAAATACAGGCAAGCGCGCAGCCTACTAGTAAAAGTGTGTATTCAAACCCAGTCAGATGACAGTTCTGACAGGGGAAATTAAAGAGATATACAAATGGCCAGTGATCACTGAGAATTTTAATAAAATTAGTTATTTACACCATAAGTATTAAATAATATGAAATAAAAGCTAAGTCTTAGTTAAGTAGGTAGGCGCAGTGAAAGTGGTGTAATTTAGTCCTATAGGACATTAGTAGTAGACAGTGTTGATTAACACACCACATCTCTGCTCTTAAAGGGGAAGTACAGTTATTGTTGTTTGGCTGTTAACCCTTGCTTTGTAACTGGAAAAAAAATATAAATAAATGGAAAATCTGTCAAAAAAGAGAAATTTTGAAATGTTATCTCTATTTTGCATTAATTCTTATGGAACACTTAAAGGGATAACAAAGTTTGTAAAAATAAGTTTTGACTACGTTGAGGGGTGTAGTTTCCAAAATGGGGTGACTTTTTTGAAGGTTCTACTCTAGGAATGCATCAGGGGGGCTTCAAATGGGACATGGTGTAAAAAAAAACAGTTCAGCAAAATCTGCCTTCCAAAAACCGTATGGCATTCCTTTCCTTCTGTGCCCTGCCGTGTGCCCGTACAGCAGTTTACGACCACATATGAGGTGTTTCTGTAAACTACATAATCAGGGCCATAAATATTGAGTTTTTCTTGGCTGTTAACCCTTGCTTTGTAACTGGAAAAGAAAATTATTAAAATGGAAAATCTGCCAAAAAAGTGAAATTTTGAAATATTATCTTCATTTTCCATTAATTCTTGTGGAACACCTAAAGGGTTAACAAAGTTTGTAAAATCAGTTTTGAATACCGTGAGGGGTGTAGTTTCTGGAATGGGGTCATTTTCGGGTGGTTTCTATTATGTAAGCCTCACAAAGTGACTTTTGACCTGAACAGGTCCTTAAAAAGTGGGTTTTTGAACATTTCTGATACATTTCAAGATATGCTTCTAAACTTCTAAGCCTTGTAACATCCCAAAAAAATAAAATGTCATTCCCCAAATTATCCAAACATGAAGTAGCATATGGGGAATGTAAAGTAATAACTATTTTTGTAAGTATTACTTAGTATTATAGTAGTAGAGAAATTGAAACTTGGAAATTTGAAAATGTTTCCAAATTTTTGGTAAATTTGGTATTTTTTTATAAATAAAAAATATTTTTTTTACTCCATTTTACCAGTGTCATGAAGTACAATATGTGACGAAAAAACTGTCTCAGAATGGCCTAAATAAGTAAAAGCATTTTAAAGTTATTCACACATAAAGTGACACTGGTCAGATTTGCAAAAAATGGCCTGGTCCTTAAGGTAAAATATGGCTGTGTCCTAAAGGGGTTAAGATTGAAGTCAGATATTCAGAGAGCCAACAACATATATTATATGAGCTCAGGGGAAATGATGCAGTCAGCAGTCTTTTAGTATTGTGTGAATTAATGCCCTGTCTCAAAACCTTGGGAAGTGATTTTACAACTACATTTTAAAGGTGTATGTTGGAAGCAGGTCTGCAAACTAATATCTAGTTACATAACTACTGTTCTCTCCTCGGGCAACATGGTAACTTCTTGAAAGATGTTGTAAGGTCTCCACTTCACTGTAAATATCACTAAAGAAGAACCAGCAAACAATCATACATTTCATTTTGAAGATGACCTTTCAGGGTAACAAAGCAATTCCAGATACATTAGATAACAAATATAAAATGCAGTAAAAGGAGTATATTTAATCATAAACAATAATGTGGAATCAAAAGTCCAAACAGTGATAAAGGAAGCATATTAGTACAAATGTCAGTTAACGTAAATATGAAATCAAGTATGTATTTCAGTAAACTAAGAACAAGACTGAGGTGTAGACATTCATTTAATACATACAATGTAAAACATGCCACAAAGTAAGAATGCTTTCAAAGATGGAAGTATTGATAGTTTGTTTAATTAAAAATATGTATAGTGAATGAATAAAAGAGAAATCTAAATTAAATTAATATTTGGTTTAACCACAGTTTTTGAAGGAACTCAACAGGAAGGTTGTTCCAAATATCTGGGAGAAGTAAACACAGATGTTTTGTGGATATAAGTTGCTCAAATCCTCCTCATGCAATCCCAGACATAGTCAATGATGTTAAGTTCAGGGCTCTGTGGGGCCCATATCATCAATTCCAGACTCTTTGTTTTTCTTTACTCTGAAGACAGTTCTTATTGACTTTGAATATATAATTGAGGTCATTGTTCTGCTGCCAAATACATTTAGGGTCAGTCAGACACCTTCCTTATAGTATTACATGATGGATAAGAATCTGCTGTATTCCTTAGCACTAAGAAATGATTTGTGCTTAGTCCAGCAGGGAGGTTTGGCCTACCAGAAAAGTATGTTGTTTTGCAGGAACAGGAGTGTGACCTAATAAAATGACACCAAAATTCTGGTGTAAAATTATGTCTCAAACTAAGCCAAACAATAGTTGGTATAAAGTTATACAAGTATCTGGTAATGCACCAAATGGTCATTTAGTCTCAGCCAATGTGATAAATTTGGTCTAGACAGTCTAAGTTCATTCCATCTATTTAGAAAAGCAGCTCCAATATATGAACATTAGAGATGAGCAAATTGATTCTAAACTAATCAATAGTGATGAGCGATCTTTGTCGATGAAGTTAGCTAAGAAATTCGATTTTGTTCCGAATTAATTTGCCACAAATCGCTATAAATCAGTTATATCCAGACCATTCTTCGTTAGAGTACAGACACACGGAGCAGCCGTGCTGCAGGCAGGTTGAGGCCATGCTGCGGCGAAGAACTGCGTGGCCAATTAGCTAATTTAATAAAGAAGACCACAATGTATTGTCCTACATCAATGTTAATAGCCACACAGCACCTTTAAACAGGGGCTATTGCTGGTATGGGGTTTGGCTGGTTAGTTAGTGAGGACACTATGCATATTATTGCTGTTCTTGTCTGCAATCCCTTGCAGGTTATTTGACAGTAAACACAGAATATTAATCAGCTCTGGCATACCCACTTGTCCAACCCCAATGGTCTCCTGTCCTACAGGTAGGAACTCCTCTTCTGCCATCTGCTTTTCCTCCTTTTCCACATCCAATATTGATGAGAATATGTCATCAGGAACATCCAGATCCTCCTCTCTCTGCCTCTTTCTGACTTTTCTAGGACATGGAGACTATGAGGGATGATCTGAAAGAAGAAAAGCTAGCAATAGATAAGAATGGTAATCATAAAGACCTGGCACAGACTGGATGGGTGATCTTGCATTCCCAGGCTTCTTATTTTAACTTTGTAAGACGTGCAGCTGCTATTTTAGGAAAAACTGATTCGTTACCACGATGAGCGAGGAAATTCAGATTTGTTGTGATCTAAAGTTTTTCTAAACTTTGGACCTAATTCAGCTTTGAATGCTTCATTTTGCTCAACTGTCCTGATTAGAGTTGAGCGGACACCTGGATGTTCGGGTTCGAGAAGTTCGGCCGAACTTCCCGGAATTGTTCGGGTTCGGGATCCGAACCCAATCCGAACTTCGTCCCGAACCCCATTGTAGTCAATGGGGACCCGAACTTTTCGGCACTAAAAAGGCTGTAAAACAGCCCAGGAAAGGGCTAGAGGGCTGCAAAAGGCAGCAACATGTAGGTAAATCCCATGCAAACAAATGTGGATAGGGAAATTAATTAAAATAAAAATAAAATAAATAAAAATTAACCAATAACAATTGGAGAGAGGTCCCATAGCAGAGAATCTGGCTTCACATCACACACCACTGGAACAGTCCATTCTCATAAATTTAGGCCCCGGCACCCAGGCAGAGGAGAAAGGTCCCGTAACAGAGAATCTGGCTTCATATCAGCAGAGAATCAGTCTGCATGTCATAGCAGAGAATCAGGCTTCACGTCAGCCTCCACTGCAACAGTCCATTGTCATATATTTAGGCCCAGCACCCAGGCAGAGGAGAGAGGTCCCGTAACAGAGAATCTGGCTTCATGTCAGCAGAGAATCAGTCTGCATGTCATAGCAGAGAATCAGGCTTCACGTCAGCCACCACTGCAACAATCCATTGTCATATATTTAGGCCCAGCACCCAGGCAGAGGAGAGAGGTCCCGTAACAGAGAATCTGTCTTCATGTCAGCAGAGAATCAGTCTGCATGTCATAGCAGAGAATCAGGATTCACATCAGCCACCACTGCAACAGTCCATTGTCATATATTTAGGCCCAGCACCCAGGCAGAGGAGAGAGGTCCCGTAACAGAGGATCTGGCTTCATGTCAGCAGAGAATCAGCCTGCATGTCATAGCAGAGAATCAGACTTCATGTCAGCCACCACTGCAACAGTCCATTGGCATATATTTAGGCCCAGCACCCAGGCAGAGGAGAGAGGTCCCGTAACAGAGGATCTGGCTTCATGTCAGCAGAGAATCAGTCTGCATGTCATAGCAGAGAATGAGGCTTCACGTCAGCCACCACTGCAACAGTCCATTGGCATATATTTAGGCCCAGCACCCAGGCAGAGGAGAGAGGTCCCGTAACAGAGGATCTGGCTTCATGTCAGCAGAGAATCAGTCTGCATGTCATAGCAGAGAATCAGGCTTCACGTCAGCCACCACTGCAACAGTCCATTGTCATATATTTAGGCACAGCACAAAGGCAGAGGAGAGAGGTCCCGTAACAGAGAATCTGTCTTCAAGTCAGCAGAGAATCAGTCTGCATGTCATAGCAGAGAATCAGGCTTCACGTCAGCCACCACTGCAACAGTCCATTGTCAGATATTTAGGCCCAGCACCCAGGCAGAGGAGAGAGGTCCCGTAACAGAGAATCTGTCTTCATGTCAGCAGAGAATCAGTCTGCATGTCATAGCAGAGAATCAGGCTTCACGTCACCCAACATTGGAACAGTCCATTGGCATATATTTAGGCCCAGGCACCCAGGCAGAGGAGAGAGGTCCCGTAACAGAGAATCTGTCTTCATGTCAGCAGAGAATCAGTTTGCATGTCATAGCAGAGAATCAGGCTTCACGTCAGCCACCACTGCAACAGTCCATTGGCATATATATTAGGCCCAGCACCCAGGCAGAGGAGAGAGGTCCCGTAACAGAGGATCTGGCTTCATGTCAGCAGAGAATCAGTCTGCATGTCATAGCAGAGAATCTGGCTTCACGTCAGCCACCACTGCAACAGTCCATTGTCAGATATTTAGGCCCAGCACACAGGCAGAGGAGAGAGGTCCCGTAACAGAGAATCTGTCTTCATGTCAGCAGAGAATCAGTCTGCATGTCATAGCAGAGAATCAGGCTTCACGTCAGCCACCAATGCAACAGTCCATTGTCAGATATTTAGGCCCAGCACCCAGGCAGAGGAGAGAGGTCCCGTAACAGAGGATCTGGCTTCATGTCAGCAGAGAATCAGTCTGCATGTCATAGCAGAGAATCAGGCTTCACGTCAGCCACCACTGCAACAGTCCATTGTCATAAATTTAGGCCCAGCACCCAGGCAGAGGAGAGAGGTCCCGTAACAGAGAATCTGTCTTCATGTTAGCAGAGAATTAGTCTGCATGTCATAGCAGAGAATCAGGCTTCACGTCACCCAACATTGGAACAGTCCATTGGCATATATTTGGGCCCGGCACCCAGACAGAGGAAAGGTTCATTCAACTTTGGGTAGCCTCGCAATATAATGGTAAAATGAAAATAAAAATAGGATTGAATGAGGAAGTGCCCTGGAGTACAATAATATAAGGTTAAGGGGAGGTAGTTAATGTCTAATCTGCACAAGGGATGGACAGGTCCTTTGGGATCCATGCCTGGTTCATTTTTATGAACGTCAGCTTGTCCACATTGGCTGTAGACAGGCGCCTGCGTTTGTCTGTAATGACGCCCCCTGCCGTGCAGAATAAACGTTCAGACAAAACGCTGGCCGCCGGGCAGGCCAGCACCTCCAAGGCATAAAAGGCTAGCTCTGGCCACGTGGACAATTTAGAGACCCAGAAGTTGAATGGGGCCCGAACCATCAGTCAGTACGTGGAGGGGTGTGCACACGTACTGTTCCACCATGTTAGTGAAATGTTGCCTCCTGCTAACACGTTGCGTATCAGGTGGTGGTGCAGTTAGCTGTGGCGTGTTGACAAAAGTTTTCCACATCTCTGCCATGCTAACCCTGCCCTCAGAGGAGCTGGCCGTGACACAGCTGCCTTGGCGACCTCTTGCTCCTCCTCTGCCTTGGCCTTGGGCTTCCACTTGTTCCCCTGTGACATTTGGGAATGCTCTCAGTAGCGCGTCTACCAACGTGCGCTTGTACTCGCGCATCTTCCTATCACGCTCCAGTGCAGGAAGTAAGGTGGGCACATTGTCTTTGTAGCGTGGATCCAGCAGGGTGGCAACCCAGTAGTCCGCACACGGTTAAAATGTGGGCAACTCTGCTGTCGTTGCGCAGGCACTGCAGCATGTAGTCGCTCATGTGTGCCAGGCTGCCCAGGGGTAAGGACAAGCTGTCCTCTGTGGGAGGCGTATCGTCATCGTCCTGCCTTTCCCCCCAGCCACGCACCAGTGATGGACCCGAGCTGCGTTGGGTGCCACCCGCTGTGACCATGCTTCATCCTCATCCTCCTCCACCTCCTCCTCATCCTCGTCCTCCTCGTCCTCCAGTAGTGGGCCCTGGCTGGCCACATTTGTACCTGGCCTCTGCTGTTGCAAAAAACCTCCCTCTGAGTCACTTCGAAGAGACTGGCCTGAAAGTGCTAAAAATGACCCCTCTTCCTCCTCCTCCTCCTCCTCCTCCTGGGCCACCTCCTCTTCCATCATCGCCCTAAGTGTTTTCTCAAGGAGACATAGAAGTGGTATTGTAACGCTGATAACGGCGTCATCGCCACTGGCCATGTTGGTGGAGTACTCGAAACAGCGCAACAGGGCACACAGGTCTCGCATGGAGGCCCAGTCATTGGTGATGAAGTGGTGCTGTTCCGCAGTGCGACTGACCCGTGCGTGCTGCAGCTGAAACTCCACTATGGCCTGCTGCTGCTCGCACAGTCTGTCCAGCATGTGCAAGGTGGAGTTCCACCTGGTGGGCACGTCGCATATGAGGCGGTGAGCGGGAAGGCCGAAGTTACGCTGTAGCGCAGACAGGCGAGCAGCGGCAGGATGTGAACGCCGGAAGCGCGAACAGACGGCCCGCACTTTATGCAGCAGCTCTGACATGTCGGGGTAGTTGTGAATGAACTTCTGCACCACCAAATTCAGCACATGCGCCAGGCAAGGGATGTGCGTCAAACCGGCTAGTCCCAGAGCTGCAACGAGATTTCGCCCATTATCGCACACCACCAGGCCGGGCTTGAGGCTCACCGGCAGCAACCACTCGTCGGTCTGTTGTTCTATACCCCGCCACAACTCCTGTGCGGTGTGGGGCCTGTCCCCCAAACATATGAGTTTCAGAATGGCCTGCTGACGTTTACCCCGGGCTGTGCTGAAGTTGGTGGTGAAGGTGTGTGGCTGACTGGATGAGCAGGTGGAAGAAGAGGAGGAGGAAGCCGAGAAGGAGGAGGTGGCAACAGGAGGCAAAGAATGTTGCCCTGCGATCCTTGGCGGCGGAAGGACGTGCGCCAAACAGCTCTCCGCCTGGGGCCCAGCTGCCACTACATTTACCCAGTGTGCAGTTAGGGAGATATAGCGTCCCTGGCCGTGCTTACTGGTCCACGTATCTGTGGTTAGGTGGACCTTGCAACAGATGGCGTTGCGCAGTGCACACTTGATTTTATCGGATACTTGGTTGTGCAGGGAAGGCACGGCTCTCTTGGAGAAGTAGTGGCGGCTGGGAACAACATACTGTGGGACAGCAAGCGACATGAGCTGTTTGAAGCTGTCTGTGTCCACCAGCCTAAATGACAGCATTTCATAGGCCAGTAGTTTAGAAATGCTGGCATTCAGGGCCAGGGATCGAGGGTGGCTAGGTGGGAATTTACGCTTTCTATCAAATGTTTGTGAGATGGAGAGCTGAACGCTGGCGTGTGACATGGTTGAGACGCTTGGTGACGGAGGTGGTGGTGGTGGTGTTGGTGGTACATCCCCTGTTTGCTGGGCGGCAGGTGCCAACGTTCCTCCAGAGGCGGAGGAAGAGGCCGAGGCGGCAGCAGCAGAATAGGCCGAGGCGGCAGCAGCAGAAGAGGTAGCAGGGGGAGCCTGAGTGACTTCCTTGGTTTAAGGTGTTTACTCCACTGCAGTTCATGCTTTGCATGCAGGTGCCTGGTCATGCAGGTTGTGCTCAGGTTCAGAACGTTAATGCCTCGCTTCAGGCTCTGATGGCACAGCGTGCAAACCACTCGGGTCTTGTCGTCAGCACATTGTTTGTAAGAAGTGCCATGCCAGGGAACTCCTTGAAGCTGCCTTTGGGGTGCTCGGTCCCAGATGGCGGCGGTCAGTAGCAGGCGGAGTCTCTTGGCGGCGGGTGTTCTGCTTTTGCCCACTGCTCCCTCTTTTGCTACGCTGTTGGCTCGGTCTCACCACTGCCTCTTCCTCCGAACTGTGAAAGTCAGTGGCACGACCTTCATTCCATGTGGGGTCTAGGACCTCATCGTCCCCTGCATCGTCTTCCACCCAGTCTTGATCCCTGACCTCCTGTTCAGTCTGCACACTGCAGAAAGACGCAGCAGTTGGCACCTGTGTTTCGTCATCATCAGAGACATTGCTGAGGTGGTATTCCCATGTCCTCATCATCAGGAAACATAAGTGGTTGTGCGTCAGTGCATTCTATGTCTTCCACCGCTGGGGAAGGGGTAGGTGGATGCCCTTGGAAAACCCTGCCAGCAGAGTCTTCAAACAGCATAAGAGACTGCTGCATAACTTTAGGCTCAGACAGTTTCCCTGATATGCATGGGGGTGATGTGACAGACTGATGGGGTTGGTTTTCAGGCGCCATCTGTGCGCTTTCTGCAGAAGACTGGGTGGGAGATAATGTGAACGTGCTGGATCCACTGTCGGCCATTGGGCCCCACCATATATCGCTGTAAATTCTGGCGGCTACTGGGACCTGAGGTAGTTGGTACACTAGGATGTGTGGATGTGGCAGAACGGCCACGTCCTCTCCCAGCACCAGAGGGTCCACTAACACCACCACGACCATGTCCACGTCCGCGTCCCTTAATAGATGTTTTCCTCATTGTTATCGTTCACCACAACAACAAAAATATTATTTGGCCCAATGTATTGAATTCAAATTCAGGCCTTTTTTTACAGACACCTAACACTATCTGGCTATCTATTTATGTACCGTATTACACTAATACAGGCACAGCAATAACCACAGATTTAGCTGACTATGAATTTGAGACCTAGTATTTAGGCGCTGGGTGACAGGTATACGTTTTACGGACAGAATTAGACTGGGATATGCACAGTAGCGTGTGTGTGAAGTTATTCAGAATGACCCTATGTGCACCTTGAATATTATATACCCTTTTAGGGATAGATTTCAAATAGCTCTGATACAGCAGAAACCACTAAATTAGGAAATTGCTAAATTGGGAATTGTATTTCAACCCAGAACAAAAAATGTGCTTTGACGGACACTAAATAACTTGCCCAGCCACAACAGTACAGCAGTAACGACAGATTTAGCTGGATATAACTTTGAGGCCTAGTATTTAGGCGCTGGGTGACAGGTATAGGTTTACTGACAGAATTAGACTTGGAAATGCACAGTAGCGTGTGTGTGAAGTTATTCAGAATGACCCTATGTGCACCTTTAATATTATATACCCTTTTAGGGATAGATTTCAAATAGCTCTGATACAGCAGAAACCATTAAATTAGGAAATTGCTAAATTGGGAATTGTATTTCAACCCAGAACAAAAATGTGCTTTGACGGACACTAAATAACTTGCCCAGCCACAGCAGTACAGCAGTAACGACAGAGTTAGCTGGATATAAAATTGAGGCCTAGTATTTAGGCGCTGGGTGACAGGTATAGGTTTACTGACAGAATTAGACTTGGAAATGCACAGTAGCGTGTGTGTGAAGTTATTCAGAATGACCCTATGTGCACCTTGAATCTGATATACCTTTTAGGGATAAATTTAAAGTAGGCCTGATACAGCAGAAACCACTAAATTAGGAAATTGCTAAATTGGGAATTGTATTTCAACCCAGAACAAAAAATGTGCTTTGACGGACACTAAATAACTTGCCCAGCCACAACAGTACAGCAGTAACGACAGATTTAGCTGAATATAAATTTGAGGCCTAGTATTTAGGCGCTAGGTGACAGGTATAGATTTACTGACAGAATTAGACTTGGAAATGCACAGTAGCGTGTGTGTGTAGTTATTCAGAATGACCCTATGTGCACCTTGAATATTATATACCCATTTAGGGATAGATTTAAAATAGCTCTGATACAGCAGAAACCACTAAATTAGGAAATTGCTAAATTGGGAATTGTATTTCAACCCAGAACAAAAACTGTGCTTTGACGGACACTAAATAGCTTGACCAGCCACACCAGTAACGACAGATTTAGCTGGATATAAACTTGAGGCCTAGTATTTAGGCGCTGGGTGACAGGTATACGTTTACTGACAGAATTAGACTGTGATATGGCCAAAAAATAACCACACTATTGATGGTTAAATGCACTTGGTGTGACAGCTTGACCAACCACACTACTGAGGGTTAAATGCACTTGGTGACAGGTGAAGCTTGCCCCTGATGTAGTATATGGCCAAAAAATAAACAGACTGTTGCTGGTAAAATGCACTTGGTGTGACAGCTTGACCAACCATACTACTGAGGGTTAAATGCACTTGGTGACAGTCGCAGCTTGCCCCTGATGTAGTATATGGCCAAAAAATAAACAGACTATTGCTGGTTAAATGCACTTGGTGTGACAGCTTGACCAACCACACTACTGAGGGTTAAATGCAGTTGGTGACAGGCGCAGCTTGCCCCTGATGTAGTATATGGCCAAAAAATAAACAGACTATTGCTGGTTAAATGCACTTGGTGTGACAGCTTGACCAACCACACTACTGAGGGTTAAATGCACTTGGTGACAGGCGCAGCTTGCCCCTGATGTAGTATATGGCCAAAAAATAAACAGACTATTGCTGGTTAAATGCACTTGGTGTGACAGCTTGACCAACCACACTACTGAGGGTTAAATGCACTTGGTGACAGGTGCAGCTTGCCCCTGATGTAGTATATGGCCAAAAAATAAACAGACTATTGCTGGTAAAATGCACTTGGTGTGACAGCTTGACCAACCACACTACTGAGGGTTAAAT